>NC_138780.1:400599-599921 GCF_965119305.1 Pelophylax lessonae
CCTCCTCCCCCATACACACTCCGCCCCCTCCCCTATACACACTCCACCCCTCCTCCCCCATACACACTCCGCCCCCTTTATTAGATCCTCCTTCCTAGTAGAGGGTTGGACCCCCGTTTTCCTTCATTCTTGGTGGCAGAGATATAAGAATGTGCGGGAAACTTTCCTCCATAGTGACATCACACAGTTCATGGGAATCTCCCGTTCCACCACATCCCAGAGGGTCTCTATTGGGTGAGATGGGGGGAGGCCATTGGAGGACAGAAACCAGTGGTGAGATGATTGGAGCTTTGCTGGGAGGAGCCATCAGAAGATGGACAGCAACAATACTCAGGGAGGGGGTGGGGAGTATACCAATAAAGGGGTCCAAAGTGTGCCCCCCCCCCTCCCCCACACCATTACACCACCACCAGCCTGAACCATTACCCCCCCTCCCCCACACCATTACACCACCACCAGCCTGAACCATTACCCCCCTCCCCCACACCATTACACCACCACCAGCCTGAACCATTACCCCCCCTCCCCCACACCATTACACCACCACCACCAGCCTGAACCATTACCCCCCCTCCCCCACACCATTACACCACCACCAGCCTGAACCATTACCCCCCCTCCCCCACACCATTACACCACCACCAGCCTGAACCATTACCCCCCTCCCCCACACCATTACACCACCACCAGCCTGAACCATTACCCCCCTCCCCCATACCATTACACCACCACCACCAGCCTGAACCATTACCCCCCTCCCCCACACCATTACACCACCACCACCAGCCTGAACCATTACCCCCCCTCCCCCACACCATTACACCACCACCACCAGCCTGAACCATTACCCCCCCTCCCCCACACCATTACACCACCACCACCAGCCTGAACCATTACCCCCCCTCCCCCACACCATTACACCACCACCACCAGCCTGAACCATTACCCCCCTCCCCCACACCATTACACCACCACCACCAGCCTGAACCATTACCCCCCTCCCCCACGCCATCCGATTCTGTCCGCCAAAATCAGACGGATGGTCTTCCTATTCCTCATCCATTCACTGTATGGGATGGAAGCGGACAGGCGGTTGGTTTACATCGGATCGCCCCATAGAGGTCGGCTCTGCATAGTGGAGGGGTCACAGACCGGCAGAGAGATTCCCCACTAACCAAGGGGATTCCACTTCACAGAGGCGCTGAAAGGGGCAGAAGAATGGGGAAGCCGGAACCATAAGCAGATTGTATTCTCTACGATCGTCTGACCTGGAATCATCGAATTTACCACTGAAGTGTGGAGATTTATTCCTCCCCCCTTGATACGCAGGAGGGAGAAGAGCGCACTCCCAGCTCAGAAGGGTGTTATTTACAGTGGGACCCCGGGGGGTCTCAGAATTCAACATTGACACAGCAGTGACAAATTCAGTCGCAGGCGGTTGGGGCCCAGCGGTTTCACCCTGACGAAGGGTCGGTCGCAGGCCAGGCGGTTCCCCCTGGCGAAGGGTCGGTCGCAGGCCAGGCGGTTCCCCCTGGCGAAGGGTCGTTTGGGGCCCGGCGGTTCCCCCTGGCGAAGGGTCGGTTGGGGCCCGGCGGTTCCCCCTGGCGAAGGGTCGGTTGGGGCCCGGCGGTTCCCCCTGGCGAAGGGTCGGTTGCAGGCCCGGCGGTTCCCCCTGGCGAAGGGTCGGTTGCAGGCCCGGCGGTTCCCCCTGGCGAAGGGTCGGTTGCAGGCCCGGCGGTTCCCCCTGGCGAAGGGTCGGTCGCAGGCCAGGCGGTTCCCCCTGGCGAAGGGTCGGTCGCAGGCCAGGCGGTTCCCCCTGACGAAGGGTCGGTCGCAGGCCAGGCGGTTCCCCCTGACGAAGGGTCGGTCGCAGGCCAGGCGGTTCCCCCTGACGAAGGGTCGGTCGCAGGCCAGGCGGTTCCCCCTGACGAAGGGTCGGTCGCAGGCCAGGCGGTTCCCCCTGACGAAGGGTCGGTCGCAGGCCAGGCGGTTCCCCCTGACGAAGGGTCGGTCGCAGGCCAGGCGGTTCCCCCTGACGAAGGGTCGGTCGCAGGCCAGGCGGTTCCCCCTGACGAAGGGTCGGTCGCAGGCCAGGCGGTTCCCCCTGGCGAAGGGTCGGTGGCGGCCCGGCGGTTCCCCCTGGCGAAGGGTCGGTCGGGGCCCAGCGGTTCCCCCTGGCGAAGGGTCGGTGGCAGCCAGGCGGTTTCCCCTGGCGAAGGGTCGGTCGGGGCCCGGCGGTTCCCCCTGGCGAATGGTCGGTCGCAGGCCAGGCGGTTCCCCCTGGCGAATGGTCGGTCGTAGGCCAGGCGGTTCCCCCTGGCGAAGGGTCGGTCGGGGCCTGGCGGTTCCCCCTGGCGAAGGGTCGGTCGGGGCCTGGCGGTTCCCCCTGGCGAAGGGTCGGTCGCAGGCCAGGCGGTTCCCCCTGGCGAATGGTCAGTCGCAGGCCAGGCGGTTCCCCCTGGCGAAGGGTCGGTCGCAGGCCAGGCGGTTCCCCATGGCGAAGGGTCGGTCGCAGGCCAGGCGGTTCCCCCTGGCGAATGGTCGGTCGTAGGCCAGGCGGTTCCCCCTGGCGAAGGGTCGGTCGTAGGCCAGGCGGTTCCCCCTGGCGAAGGGTCGGTGGCGGCCAGGCGGTTCCCCCTGGCGAAGGGTCGGTCGCAGGCCAGGCGGTTCCCCCTGGCGAATGGTCGGTCGCAGGCCAGGCGGTTCCCCCTGGCGAATGGTCGGTCGCAGGCCAGGCGGTTCCCCCTGGCGAATGGTCGGTCGTAGGCCAGGCGGTTCCCCCTGGCGAATGGTCGGTCGTAGGCCAGGCGGTTCCCCCTGGCGAAGGGTCGGTTGGGGCCCGGCGGTTCCCCCTGGCGAAGGGTCGGTGGCGGCCAGGCGTTTCCCCTGACGAAGGGTCGGTCGCGGCCAGGCGGTTCCCCCTGGCGAAGGGTCGGTGGCGGCCAGGCGGTTCCCCTGACGAAGGGTCGGTCGCAGCCAGGCGTTTCCCCTGGCGAAGGGTCGGTCGCAGCCAGGCGTTTCTCCTGGCGAAGGGTCGGTGGCGGCCAGGCGTTTCCCCTGACGAAGGGTCGGTGGCGGCCAGGCGTTTCCCCTGACGAAGGGGCGGTCGCGGCCAGGGCTTTGTTCCATTTTTAGGATCAGTAATTTGCTGGGTGGAGGGAAGTCTCCAGGATTGAAAATTTCGCTTTCAGACAAAACTCCTTCCTGGAAAAATCCGTCTTCCAGCCCTGGAAAGCTGTGGGAGAATCCTTCGAAAGGTTTGGCCACCAGGAGGCGCCGTGGGGGGGGGGTAGATTGGCCCCTTTCTGCCATTTTTAAGCAGACAGGATTTCGGATGTCGGGGTTCTTTTTGTCTGAAGAAGAATTCTGTTGTCTCCATAGAAGGGTTTATCACTAGACTGCTGTTTTCAGTTGTGAGCCTGGGGGGGAGGGGTAGATAACCTACAAGGGGGTATTCTCCTCTTTTCCTAAGTCATTACATCTTCACCGTGGGGTCACCACTTCTGCATCTTAAAACCGAGGCCTCCTTTACATCCGAGCGACACATTAAGATCCCTTTTTTTTTTTTGATACAACGCCTTCACTTGAATTGGCCGCCCTCCTGCATTCCAACAGAATTCCAAAGTAGCTCCTCCCACAATTATTATTATTATTATTATTTATTTATTTTTTTGTGTTATGATAAGACAAAATGCATGTTTCTTTAGCAGGCGTAGTGTGAGGAGGGGAGGGGTTGTTGTAGTCGGTGATGGGGGGGGGGGTGTAGGGTGAGGAGGGGAGGAGTTGTAGTCGGTGATGGGCGGGTGTATGGTGAGGAGGGGAGGGGTTGTAGTCGGTGATGGGCGGGTGTAGGGTCAGGAGGGGAGGGGTTGTAGTCGGTGATGGGCGGGTGTAGGGTCAGGATGGGAGGGGTTGTAGTCGGTGATGGGCGGGTGTAGGGTCAGGATGGGAGGGGTTGTAGTCGGTGATAGGCGGGTGTAGGGTGAGGAGGGGAGGAGTTGTAGTCGGTGATAGGCGGGTGTAGGATGAGGAGGGGAGGGGTTGTAGTCGGTGATGGGCGGGTGTAGGGTGAGGAGGGGAGGAGTTGTAGTCGGTGATGGGCGGGTGTAGGGTGAGGAGGGGAGGAGTTGTAGTCGGTGATGGGCGGGTGTAGGGTGAGGAGGGGAGGGGTTGTAGTCGGTGATGGGCGGGTGTAGGGTGAGGAGGGGAGGAGTTGTAGCCTGTGATGGGCGGGTGTAGGGTGAGGAGGGGAGGGGTTGTAGTCGGTGATGGGTGGGTGTAGGGTGAGGAGGGGAGGAGTTGTAGCCTGTGATGGGCGGGTGTAGGGTGAGGAGGGGAGGAGTTGTAGTCGGGGTGTAGGGTGAGGAGGGGAGGAGTTATAGTCGGTGTGGGCGGGTGTAGGGAGAGGAGGGGTTATAGTCGGTGTGGGCGGGTGTAGGGAGAGGAGGGGAGGGGTTGTAGTCGGTGATGGGCGGGTGTAGGGTCAGGATGGGAGGGGTTGTAGTCGGTGAAGGGCGGGTGTAGGGTCAGGATGGGAGGGGTTGTAGTCGGTGATTGGCGGGTGTAGGGTGAGGAGGGGAGGAGTTGTCAGTGATAGGCGGGTGTAGGGTGAGGAGGGGAGGGGTTGTCAGTGATAGGCGGGTGTAGGGTGAGGAGGGGAGGAGTTGTCAGTGATAGGCGGGTGTAGGGTGAGGAGGGGAGGAGTTGTCAGTGATAGGCGGGTGTAGGGTGAGGAGGGGAGGGGTTGTCAGATAGGCGGGTGTAGGGTGAGGAGGGGAGGGGTTGTCAGTGATAGGCGGGTGTAGGGTGAGGAGGGGAGGAGTTGTCAGTGATAGGCGGGTGTAGGGTGAGGAGGGGAGGAGTTGTCAGTGATAGGCGGGTGTAGGGTGAGGAGGGGAGGAGTTACCAGATAGGCGGGTGTAGGGTGAGGAGGGGAGAGGTTGTCAGTTATAGGCGGGTGTAGGGTGAGGAGGGGAGGAGTTGTCAGATAGGCGGGTGTAGGGTGAGGAGGGGAGGAGTTGTCAGTAATAGGCGGGTGTAGGGTGAGGAGGGGAGGAGTTGTCAGTGATAGGCGGATGTAGGGTGAGGAGGGGAGGAGTTGTCAGTGATAGGCGGGTGTAGGGTGGGGAGGGGAGGAGTTGCAATAGGTGATGGGTGGGTGTAGGGTGAGGAGGGGAGGAGTTGTAGTCGGTGATGGGCGGGTGTAGGGTGAGGAGGGGAGGGGTTGTCAGTGATAGGCGGGTGTAGGGTGAGGAGGGGAGGAGTTGTCAGTGATAGGCGGGTGTAGGGTGAGGGGAGGAGTTATTAGTGATAGGCGGGTGTAGGGTGAGGGGAGGAGTTGTCAGTGATAGGCGGGTGTAGGGTGAGGAGGGGAGGAGTTGTCAGTGATAGGCGGGTGTAGGGTGAGGAGGGGAGGAGTTGTCATTTATAGGCGGGTGTACGGTGAGGAGGGGAGGAGTTGTCAGTGATAGGCGGGTGTAGGGTGAGGAGGGGAGGAGTTGTCATTTATAGGCGGGTGTAGGGTGAGGAGGGGAGGAGTTGTCAGTGATGGGCGGGTGTAGGGTGAGGAGGGGAGGAGTTGTCAGTGATAGGCGGGTGTAGGGTGAGGAGGGGAGGAGTTGCAATAGGTGATGGGTGGGTGTAGGGTGAGGAGGGGAGGAGTTGTCAGTGATAGGCGGGTGTAGGGTGAGGAGGGGAGGAGTTGCAATAGGTGATGGGCGGGTGTAGGGTGAGGAGGGGAGGGGTTGTAGTCGGTGATGGGCGGGTGTAGGGTGAGGAGGGGAGTTGTAGTCAGTGATGGGCGGGTGTAGGGTGAGGAGGGGAGGAGTTGTCAGTGATGGGCGGGTGTAGGGTGAGGAGGGGAGGGGTTGTCAGTGATAGGTGAGGAGGGGAGGAGTTTTCAGTGATAGGCGGGTGTAGGTTTGTGGAGGGGAGGAGTTTTCAGTGATAGGCGGGTGTAGGGTGAGGAGGGGAGGAGTTGTCAGTGATAGGCGGGTGTAGGGTGAGGAGGGGAGGGGTTGTCAGATAGGTGGGTGTAGGGTGAGGAGGGGAGGGGTTGTCAGTGATAGGTGAGGAGGGGAGGAGTTGTCAGTGATAGGCGGGTGTAGGGTGAGGAGGGGAGGGGTTGTCAGTGATGGGCGGGTGTAGGGTGAGGAGGGGAGGGGTTGTCAGTGATAGGTGGGTGTAGGGTGAGGAGGGGAGGAGTTGTCATTTATAGGCGGGTGTAGGGTGAGGAGGGGAGGAGTTGTCAGTGATAGGCGGGTGTAGGGTGAGGAGGGGAGGAGTTGTCAGTGATAGGCGGGTGTAGGGTGAGGAGGGGAGGAGTTGTCAGTGATAGGCGGGTGTAGGGTGAGGAGGGGAGGGGTTGTCAGTGATGGGCGGGTGTAGGGTGAGGAGGGGAGGAGTTGTCAGTGATAGGCGGGTGTAGGGTGAGGAGGGGAGGGGTTGTCAGTGATGGGCGGGTGTAGGGTGAGGAGGGGAGGGGTTGTCAGTGATAGGCGGGTGTAGGGTGAGGAGGGGAGGGGTTGTCAGTGATAGGCGGGTGTAGGGTGAGGAGGGGAGGAGTTGTCAGTGATAGGCGGGTGTAGGGTGAGGAGGGGAGGAGTTGTCAGTGATAGGTGGGTGTAGGGTGAGGAGGGGAGGGGTTGTCAGTGATGGGCGGGTGTAGGGTGAGGAGGGGAGGAGTTGTCAGTGATAGGCGGGTGTAGGGTGAGGAGGGGAGGGGTTGTCAGTGATGGGCGGGTGTAGGGTGAGGAGGGGAGGGGTTGTCAGTGATAGGCGGGTGTAGGGTGAGGAGGGGAGGGGTTGTCAGTGATAGGCGGGTGTAGGGTGAGGAGGGGAGGAGTTGTCAGTGATAGGCGGGTGTAGGGTGAGGAGGGGAGGAGTTGTCATTTATAGGCGGGTGTAGGGTGAGGAGGGGAGGAGTTGTCAGTGATGGGCGGGTGTAGGGTGAGGAGGGGAGGAGTTGTCAGTGATAGGCGGGTGTAGGGTGAGGAGGGGAGGAGTTGCAATAGGTGATGGGTGGGTGTAGGGTGAGGAGGGGAGGAGTTGTCAGTGATAGGCGGGTGTAGGGTGAGGGGAGGAGTTGTCAGTGATAGGCGGATGTAGAGTGAGGAGAGGAGGAGTTGTCAGTGATGGGCGGGTGTAGGGTGAGGAGGGGAGGAGTTGTCAGTGATGGGCGACTGTAGGGTGAGGAGGGGAGGAGTTGTAGTCGGTGATAGGCGGGTGTAGGGTGAGGAGGGGAGGAGTTGTAGTCGGTGATAGGCGGGTGTAGGGTGAGGAGGGGAGGAGTTGTAGTCGGTGATAGGCGGGTGTAGGGTGAGGAGGGGAGGAGTTGTAGTCGGTGATGGGCGGGTGTAGGGTGAGGAGGGGAGGAGTTGTAGTCGGTGATAGGCGGGTGTAGGGTGAGGAGGGGAGGAGTTGTAGTCGGTGATAGGCGGGTGTAGGGTGAGGAGGGGAGGAGTTGTAGTCGGTGATAGGCGGGTGTAGGGTGAGGAGGGGAGGAGTTGTAGTCGGTGATAGGCGGGTGTAGGGTGAGGAGGGGAGGAGTTGTAGTCGGTGATAGGCGGGTGTAGGGTGAGGAGGGGAGGAGTTGTAGTCGGTGATAGGCGGGTGTAGGGTGAGGAGGGGAGGAGTTGTAGTCGGTGATAGGCGGGTGTAGGGTGAGGAGGGGAGGAGTTGTAGTCGGTGATAGGCGGGTGTAGGGTGAGGAGGGGAGGAGTTGTAGTCGGTGATAGGCGGATGTAGGGTGAGGAGGGGAGGAGTTGTAGTCGGTGATAGGCGGATGTAGGGTGAGGAGGGGAGGAGTTGTCAGTGATAGGCGGGTGTAGGGTGAGGAGGGGAGGAGTTGTCAGTGATAGGCGGGTGTAGGGTGAGGAGGGGAGGAGTTGTCAGTGATAGGCGGGTGTAGGGTGAGGAGGGGAGGGGTTGTCAGTGATGGGCGGGTGTAGGGTGAGGAGGGGAGGAGTTGTCAGTTATAGGCGGGTGTAGGGTGAGGAGGGGAGGAGTTGTCAGTGATGGGCGGGTGTAGGGTGAGGAGGGGAGGAGTTGTCAGTGATAGGCGGGTGTAGGGTGAGGAGGGGAGGAGTTGTCAGTGATAGGCGGGTGTAGGGTGAGGAGGGGAGGAGTTGTCAGTGATGGGCGGGTGTAGGGTGAGGAGGGGAGGAGTTGTCAGTGATGGGCGGGTGTAGGGTGAGGAGGGGAGGAGTTGTCAGTGATAGGCGGGTGTAGGGTGAGGAGGGGAGGGGTTGTCACTGATAGGCGGATGTAGGGTGAGGAGGGGAGGAGTTGTCAGTGATAGGCGGGTGTAGGGTGAGGAGGGGAGGAGTTGTCAGTGATAGGCGGGTGTAGGGTGAGGAGGGGAGGAGTTGTCAGTGATAGGCGGGTGTAGGGTGAGGAGGGGAGGAGTTGTCAGTGATAGGCGGGTGTAGGGTGAGGAGGGGAGGAGTTGTCAGTGATGGGCGGGTGTAGGGTGAGGAGGGGAGGAGTTGTCAGTGATAGGCGGGTGTAGGGTGAGGAGGGGAGGGGTTGTCAGTGATAGGCAGGTGTAGGGTGAGGAGGGGAGGAGTTGTCAGTGATGGGCGGGTGTAGGGTGAGGAGGGGAGGAGTTGTCAGTGATAGGTGAGGAGGGGAGGAGTTGTCAGTGATAGGCGGATGTAGGGTGAGGAGGGGAGGAGTTGTCAGTGATAGGCGGGTGTAGGGTGAGGAGGGGAGGAGTTGTCAGTGATGGGCGGGTGTAGGGTGAGGAGGGGAGGAGTTGTCAGTGATAGGCGGGTGTAGGGTGAGGAGGGGAGGGGTTGTCACTGATAGGCGGGTGTAGGGTGAGGAGGGGAGGAGTTGTCAGTGATAGGCGGGTGTAGGGTGAGGAGGGGAGGAGTTGTAGTCGGTGATGGGCGGGTGTAGGGTGAGGAGGGGAGGAGTTGTAGTCGGTGATGGGCGGGTGTAGGGTGAGGAGGGGAGGAGTTGTAGTCGGTGATGGGCGGGTGTAGGGTGAGGAGGGGAGGAGTTGTCAGTGATGGGCGGGTGTAGGGTGAGGAGGGGAGGAGTTGTCAGTGATAGGCGGGTGTAGGGTGAGGAGGGGAGGAGTTGTCAGTGATAGGCGGGTGTAGGGTGAGGAGGGGAGGAGTTGTAGTCGGTGATGGGCGGGTGTAGGGTGAGGAGGGGAGGAGTTGTAGTCGGTGATGGGCGGGTGTAGGGTGAGGAGGGGAGGAGTTGTAGTCGGTGATGGGCGGGTGTAGGGTGAGGAGGGGAGGAGTTGTAGTCGGTGATGGGCGGGTGTAGGGTGAGGAGGGGAGGAGTTGTAGTCGGTGATGGGCGGGTGTAGGGTGAGGAGGGGAGGAGTTGTAGTCGGTGATGGGTGGGTGTAGGGTGAGGAGGGGAGGAGTTGTAGTCGGTGATGGGCGGGTGTAGGGTGAGGAGGGGAGGAGTTGTCAGTGATGGGCGGGTGTAGGGTGAGGAGGGGAGGAGTTGTCAGTGATAGGTGAGGAGGGGAGGAGTTGTCAGTGATAGGCGGGTGTAGGGTGAGGAGGGGAGGGGTTGTAGTCGGTGATGGGCGGGTGTAGGGTGAGGAGGGGAGGAGTTGTAGTCGGTGATGGGCGGGTGTAGGGTGAGGAGGGGAGGAGTTGTAGTCGGTGATGGGCGGGTGTAGGGTGAGGAGGGGAGGAGTTGTAGTCGGTGATGGGTGGGTGTAGGGTGAGGAGGGGAGGAGTTGTAGTCGGTGATGGGCGGGTGTAGGGTGAGGAGGGGAGGAGTTGTAGTCGGTGATGGGTGGGTGTAGGGTGAGGAGGGGAGGAGTTGTAGTCGGTGATGGGCGGGTGTAGGGTGAGGAGGGGAGGAGTTTATCCTCACTGACATTTCACCTTCTCTCCTCAGGCTCCACAACCAGCTGATGTACCCAGGAGAGGCGGTATGAAGGGGTGAGTGACAGTGCTCCCAGAATCCTCCGCTCCGGTGATGGGGGGGGGGGGGAGTTTCCTTTGCTCCAGTGATGGGGGGGGTGGGGGAGTTTCCTTTGCTCCAGTGATGGAGGGAGGGGGGAGTTTCCTTTGCTCCAGTGATGGGGGGGGTGGGGGAGTTTCCTTTGCTCCAGTGATGGGGGGGGAGTTTCCTTTGCTCCAGTGATGGAGGGGGGGGGGAGTTTCCTTTGCTCCAGTGATGGGGGGGGTGGGGGAGTTTCCTTTGCTCCAGTGATGGGGGGGGAGTTTCCTTTGCTCCAGTGATGGGGGGGGGGGAGTTTCCTTTGCTCCAGTGATGGGGGGGGGGGGGAGTTTCCTTTGCTCCAGTGATGGGGGGGGGGGGGGAGTTTCCTTTGCTCCAGTGATGGGGGTGGGGGAGTTTCCTTTGCTCCAGTGATGGAGGGGGGGGGGGAAGTTTCCTTTGCTCCAGTGATGGGGGGGGGGGGGGAGTTTCCTTTGCTCCAGTGATGGAGGGGGGGGGGGAAGTTTCCTTTGCTCCAGTGATGGGGGGGGGGGGAGTTTCCTTTGCTCCAGTGATGGAGGGGGGGGGAGTTTCCTTTGCTCCAGTGATTGGGGGGGGGGGGAGTTTCCTTTGCTCCAGTGATGGGGGAGGGGAGTTTCCTTTGCTCCAGTGATGGAGGGGGGGGGAGTTTCCTTTGCTCCAGTGATGGAGGGGGGGGGGGGAGTTTCCTTTGCTCCAGTGATGGAGGGGGGGGGGAGTTTCCTTTGCTCCAGTGATGGAGGGGGGGGGGAGTTTCCTTTGCTCCAGTGATGGAGGGGGGGGGGAGTTTCCTTTGCTCCAGTGATGGAGGGGGGGGGGAGTTTCCTTTGCTCCAGTGATGGGGGGGGTGGGGGAGTTTCCTTTGCTCCAGTGATTGGGGGGGGGGAGTTTCCTTTGCTCCAGTGGTGGAGGGGGGGGGAGTTTCCTTTGCTCCAGTGATGGGGGTGGGGGGGAGTTTCCTTTGCTCCAGTGATGGGGGGGGTGGGGGAGTTTCCTTTGCTCCAGTGATGGGGGGGGGTGGGGGAGTTTCCTTTGCTCCAGTGATGGAGGGGGGGGGGGAGTTTCCTTTGCTCCAGTGATGGGGGGGGGTGGGGGAGTTTCCTTTGCTCCAGTGATGGAGGGGGGGGGGAGTTTCCTTTGCTCCAGTGATGGAGGGGGGGGGGGGAGTTTCCTTTGCTCCAGTGATGGAGGGGGGGGGAGTTTCCTTTGCTCCAGTGATGGGGGGGGGCGGAGTTTCCTTTGCTCCAGTGATTGGTCAGGCTGGAATTTTACTCTCGGCTTTTCTTCCAGGCAGCAGAAAGCGGCAGAAATGGAGGAGGGAACGGTCCGTATCCAGGAAGGTGAGTGATGCCGGGGGCGGGTCTCCGGTGTCAGGGGGCGGGTCTCTGGTGTCAGGGGGCGGGGTACAGGGGCTCTGTGTGGGGCCCCCTAAGGTATAAGGGTACAGTTATAGTACAGGGGATCGGTGTGGGGCCCTCTATGGTATAAGGGCACAGTTATAGTACAGGGGCTCAGGGTGGGG
The DNA here is from genome assembly GCF_965119305.1 of Pelophylax lessonae. Classification (NCBI taxonomy): domain Eukaryota; kingdom Metazoa; phylum Chordata; class Amphibia; order Anura; family Ranidae; genus Pelophylax; species Pelophylax lessonae. Next base: position 412,076 of record NC_138780.1, read on the forward strand.
CCCCCTATGGTATAAGGGTACAGTTATAGTACAGGGGCTCTGTGTAGGGCCCCCTATGGTATAAGGGTACGGTTACAGTACAGGGGATCGGTGTGGGGCCCTCTATGGTATAAGGGTACAGTTATAGTACAGGGGCTCGGGGTGGGGCCCCCTATGGTATAAGGGTACAGTTATAGTACAGGGGATCGGTGTGGGGCCCTCTATGGTATAAGGGTACAGTTGTAGTACAGGGGCTCGGTGTGGGGCCCCCTATGGTATAAGGGCACAGTTGTAGTACAGGGGCTCGGTGTGGGGCCCTCTATGGTATAAGGGTACGGTTACAGTACAGGGGCTCGGTGTGGGGCCCCCTATGGTATAAGGGTACGGTTACAGTACAGGGGCTCAGGGTGGGGCCCCCTATGGTATAAGGGCACAGTTGTAGTACAGGGGCTCGGTGTGGGGCCCCCTATGGTATAAGGGTACGGTTACAGTACAGGGGCTCGGTGTGGGGCCCCCTATGGTATAAGGGTACGGTTACAGTACAGGGGTTCGGTGTGGGGCCCCCTATGGTATAAGGGTACGGTTACAGTACAGGGGCTCTGTGTGGGGCCCTCTATGGTATAAGGGCACGGTTACAGTACAGGGGCTCTGTGTGGGGCCCTCTATGGTATAAGGGCACGGTTACAGTACAGGGGCTCTGTGTGGGGCCCTCTATGGTATAAGGGCACGGTTACAGTACAGGGGTTCGGTGTGGGGCCCTCTATGGTATAAGGGCACGGTTACAGTACAGGGGCCCCATGGGGTTCTTTCTGATGTCTGTTTTTCTCTCAGTGGCGACAGGTGAAGACCCCACTAGCGTTGCCATAGCCAGTATCCAATCAGCTGCCACATTCTCTGACCCCGGTGTGAAGTATGTGTTCCGTGCTGACAGCGGGGGTACCCAGGTAAGTGATTGTGTAATTGGGGGTCCATGTCATAGGCGGTGGGCCGGGGGTCTTATCTGAGCCCTATCTCTGGCAGGTGATGTACCGGGTCATCCAGGTAGCGGAAGGTCAGTTGGATGGACAGACGGAAGGCGCCGGCGCTATCAGTGGGTTCCCGGCGGCGCAGTCCATGACTCAGGTAGGCTTTGTGGGTATTTCTATCATCTGCCCAATGTATTCCTGTGTGAGAAGCCTCTGATTGAAGCTGCACTCTCCAGGCTGTCATCCAGGGGGCGTTCACCAGCGATGAGGCGGCGGACACCGACACCTCAACCACAGAGACGCATTACACCTACTTCCCCACCACAGCCGTAGCCGATACCAGCACAACGGTGGGGACCGGAGCCACGGCAACCACAGTGGTGACAACCCAGAACAGCGAGGCTCTGCTAGGACAAGCCGCCTCCACAGGTACTGACATCATCAGGCCCCTCCCCCAATGAGGTCATCATGTGCCCATCACTAACCCCTCCCTTCTCTTTCATAGGTCAGTTCTTTGTCATGATGTCTCCTCAGGAGGTTCTCCAGGGAGGTGCCCAGCGTTCGATCGCCCCCAGAACCCATCCCTACTCACCGTAAGTCCGCCATTCCTCCTCTTCTGCCCATCACTTAGAGGCGGAGTTCTCTGATCTAATGTGTCCCCTCCCCCACCAGGAAATCCGATGGTCCACGCACCACGCGGGATGAGAAGAGGAGAGCTCAGCACAACGAAGGTACAAGGCTGGGGATGGAAGCCTGGCCAGGGGATTGGGTCCTCTTATTATTGCCATTGGGGGGGGGGAAGGGGGGGTTGGGTCTGCCTTGGTCATTTTCATCTGCGAGGATCTACCTGCCCCCGTTCCCTCGCCCTGGGGGGGGTCTGCCTTGGCCCCCGTTCCCTCGCCCTGGGGGGGGTCTGCCTTGGCCCCCGTTCCCCCGCCCCGGGGGGGGTCTGCCTTGGCCCCCGTTCCCCCGCCCCGGGGGGGGTCTGCCTTGGCCCCCGTTCCCCCGCCCTGGGGGGGTCTGCCTTGGCCCCCGTTCCCCCGCCCTGGGGGGACTGCCTTGGCCCCCGTTCCCTGGCCTTGGGGGGGGGGTCTGCCTTGGCCCCCGTTCCCTGGCCTTGGGGGGGGGTGGGGGTCTGCCTTGGCCCCCGTTCCCCTGCCCTGGGGGGGTCTGCCTTGGCCCCCGTTCCCCCGCCCTGGGGGGACTGCCTTGGCCCCCGTTCCCTGGCCTTGGGGGGGGGGGGTCTGCCTTGGCCCCCGTTCCCTGGCCTTGGGGGGGGTGGGGGTCTGCCTTGGCCCCCGTTCCCCCGCCCTGGGGGGGTCTGCCTTGGCCCCCGTTCCCCCGCCCTGGGGGGGTCTGCCTTGGCCCCCGTTCCCTGGCCTTGGGGGGGGGTCTGCCTTGGCCCCCGTTCCCTGGCCTTGGGGGGGGGTGGGGGTCTGCCTTGGCCCCCGTTCCCCCGCCCTGGGGGGGTCTGCCTTGGCCCCCGTTCCCCGGCCTTGGGGGGGGTCTGCCTTGGCCCCCGTTCCCCCGCCCTGGGGGGGGTCTGCCTTGGCCCCCGTTCCCCCGCCCTGGGGGGGATCTGCCTTGGCCCCCGTTCCCTCGCCCTGGGGGTCTCTTTTTCCCTTCTAAATAACAGGGAGACTAAGTTGATCCAATCATAGACTCCTTCTCCTCCCCCTCTGGTATCCAGTCATATGATTGGTTGTAGAGGCAGCACAGACAGTCCTGTCACACATTGATATCTGATTGCATTTCATTGGTTATTTCTTCCTGTTAGTGGAACGTCGTCGGAGGGACAAGATCAATAACTGGATCGTTCAACTCTCCAAAATCATCCCCGATTGTTCCATGGAGAGCACCAAGTCCGGGCAGGTATGGAAGGAATACACCCAGAGGTGCCAGGAGGGCGGCGCCATCACCCCGGAGGGAGTAGGTTTTATTGCTGGCTTTGTCTTGATAGGCAGAGAGTTGGTGGCTGTATGTCCTGACTGGGGGGGCGTCAGTAAATTATGGACCCTGTGTGTGACTGGCCCCTCTTTGTCAAGTATGACGCCCCGTGTGTGACCGGCCCCTCTTTGTCAAATATGACCCCCCGTGTGTGACTGGCCCCTCTTTGTCAAATATGACCCCCCGTGTGTGACTGGCCCCTCTTTGTCAAATATGACCCCCCGTGTGTGACTGGCCCCTCTTTGTCAAATATGACCCCCCGTGTGTGACTGGCCCCTCTTTGTCAAATATGACCCCCCGTGTGACCGAAACACCCCCCGTGGAGAGAATGGGCCCCTGTGTGACCGTCCCCCTCTGTGGAGAGTATGGCACCCCTGTGTGACCGGCCCCCTCTGTGGAGAGAATGGGCCCCCCTGTGTGACCGCCCCCCTCTGTGGAGAGTATGGCACCCCTGTGTGACCGCCCCCCTCTGTGGAGAGTATGGCACCCCTGTGTGACCGCCCCCCTCTGTGGAGAGTATGGCACCCCCCTGTGTGACCGGCCCCCTCTGTGGAGAGTATGGCCCCCCTGTGTGACCGGCCCCCTCTGTGGAGAGTATGGCCCCCCTGTGTGACCGGCCCCCTCTGTGAAAAGTATGGCCCCCCTGTGTGACCGGCCCCCTCTGTGGAGAGTATGGCCCCCCTGTGTGACCGGCCCCCTCTGTGGAGAGTATGGCCCCCCTGTGTGACCGGCCCCCTCTGTGGAGAGTATGGCCCCCCTGTGTGACCGGCCCCCTCTGTGGAGAGTATGGCCCCCTGTGTGACCGGCCCCCTCTGTAGAGAGAATGGGCCCCTCTGTGTGACCGGACCCCTCTGTGGAGAGTATGGCCCCCCTGTGTGACCGGCCCCCTCTGTGGAGAGTATGGCACCCCTGTGTGACCGCCCCCTCTGTGGAGAGTATGGCCCCCCTGTGTGACCGGCCCCCTCTGTGGAGAGTATGGCCCCCCTGTGTGACCGGCCCCCTCTGTGGAGAGTATGCCCCCCCTGTGTGACCGGCCCCCTCTGTGGAGAGTATGGCACCCCTGTGTGACCGCCCCCCTCTGTAGAGAGAATGGGCCCCTCTGTGTGACCGGACCCCTCTGTGGAGAGTATGGCCCCCCTGTGTGACCGGCCCCCTCTGTGGAGAGTATGGCACCCCTGTGTGACCGCCCCCCTCTGTAGAGAGAATGGGCCCCTCTGTGTGACCGGACCCCTCTGTGGAGAGTATGGCACCCCTGTGTGACCGCCCCCCTCTGTGGAGAGAATGGGCCCCTCTGTGTGACCGGACCCCTCTGTGGAGAGTATGGCCCCCCCCTGTGTGACCGCCCCCCTCTGTGGAGAGAATGGGCCCCCCGCCCGTGTGACTGACCTCTCTCCTTGCAGAGTAAAGGCGGTATCCTATCGAAAGCATGCGATTATATCCAAGAACTGCGACAGGGCAACATGCGTCTGGCTGAGGAGCTGCAGACTTTGGAGCAGCTGCAGGTGGACAATGAACTCCTACGGCAGCAGGTGAGTGTCCGGGGCAGAGGTGGGTATGGGGGGTAGGGGTGCCCGATGGGTGTGAGTAGAAATGTTGCCCCCAGCGTGGTGAGAGCCGCCATCAGGGTGGCAGCTTGATGAGGTCAGTAAATAGGTGGGAAGGTGAGCGTGGCAATTATTATCCGGTGTCATGACCTTGGGTGGGCATTGGGGAATGTTGAGGTACACCTGGCAATGTTGGGGGACACGGATGAATAGTGGGAATGTTGGGGGGGATACTGAGGAATGGTGGAAATGTTGCATGGGCATCGGGAAATGTTGGGGGGGTGCACTGAGAAATGTTGGGGGACACTGGAGAATGGTGGGAATGTTGGGGGGGGGGGGGGGACACATCAGGGAATGATTGGAATGCTTGGGGCGGGGGCACTGGAGAATGGTGGGGGGGGGCACACCAGGGAATGTTGGGGGGGGAGGGGGAGAATGGTGGAAATGTTGGGGGGACACCGGGTAGTCGGCCATGGATCTCATGATGTCACACTCTTGTCCTATTCCGGCCGGCTGTCCTCACTAATAGTCTGGGTGGTAGATGCTTGAGATCAGCCTTTTAGGGTGAGTGGGAGACTTGTGAGGTGGGCCCTTAGGGGGGTAGGAGATGTGTGAGGAGGGCCCCTTGGGAGGGGGTGTAAGGATACGTATGAGGTTGAGGAGGTGGGGGGGGGGGAGAGAGAGAGACGCGTGAGGCGGGCCCCTGGGTGGGGGGGGTGTGAGACGCGTGAGGAGGGCCCTTGGGTGGGGGGGGGGGGGAAGACGTGTGAGGCGGGTCCCTGGGTGTGGGGGGGAGGAGACGCGTGAGGCGGGCCCCTGGGTGGGGGGTGGGGAGGAGACGTGTGAGGCGGGCCCCTGGGTGGGGGGGGGTGAGACGTGTGAGGAGGGCCCCTGGGTGGGGGGGGGGGGAAGACGTGTGAGGCGGGCCCCTGGGTGGGGGGGGGGGGGGGGGGAAGACGTGTGAGGCGGGTCCCTGGGTGTGGGGGGGAGGAGACGTGTGAGGCGGGTCCCTGGGTGTGGGGGGGAGGAGACGTGAGGCGGGCCCCTGGGTGGGGGTGGGGTGAGACGTGTGAGGCGGGCCCCTGGGTGGGGGGGGTGAGACGTGTGAGGCGGGACCCTGGGTGGCGGGTGGGGAGGAGACGTGTGAGGCGGGCCCCTGGGTGGGGGGGGGTGAGACGTGTGAGGCGGGACCCTGGGTGGGGAGGAGACGTGTGAGGCGGCCCCTGGGTGGGGGGGGGTGAGACGTGTGAGGAGGGCCCCTGGGTGGGGGGGGGGGGAAGACGTGTGAGGCGGGTCCCTGGGTGTGGGGGGGAGGAGACGTGTGAGGCGGGCCCCTGGGTGTGGGGGGGGCCGAGACGTGTGAGGCGGGCCCCTGAGTGGGGGGGGGTGAGACGTGTGAGGCGGGCCCCTGGGTGGGGGTGGGGTGAGACGTGTGAGGCGGGCCCCTGGGTGGGGGTGGGGTGAGACGTGTGAGGCGGGACCCTGGGTGGGGGGTGGGGAGGAGACGTGTGAGGCGGGACCCTGGGTGGGGGGGGGAGATGTGTGAGGCGGGTCCCTGGGTGTGGGGGGGAGGAGACGTGTGAGGCGGGTCCCTGGGTGTGGGGGGGAGGAGACGTGTGAGGCGGGACCCTGGGTGGGGGGTGGGGAGGAGACGTGTGAGGCGGCCCCTGGGTGGGGGGGGGGTGAGACGTGTGAGGAGGGCCCCTGGGTGGGGGGGGAAGACGTGTGAGGCGGGTCCCTGGGTGTGGGGGGGAGGAGACGTGTGAGGCGGGCCCCTGGGTGGGGGTGGGGTGAGACGTGTGAGGCGGGCCCCTGGGTGGGGGGGGGGTGAGACGTGTGAGGCGGGACCCTGGGTGGGGGGTGGGGAGGAGACGTGTGAGGCGGGACCCTGGGTGGGGGGTGGGGAGGAGACGTGTGAGGCGGGACCCTGGGTGGGGGGTGGGGTGAGACGTGTGAGGCGGGCCCCTGGGTGGGGGTGGGGTGAGACGTGTGAGGCGGGCCCCTGGGTGGGGGTGGGGTGAGGCGGGACCCGGGGTGGGGGGGGGGGGTGAGACGTGTGAGGCGGGCCCCTGGGTGGGGGGGGGTGAGACGTGTGAGGCGGGCCCCTGGGTGTGGGGGGGAGGAGACGTGTGAGGCGGGCCCCTGGGTGGGGGGTGGGGAGGAGACGTGTGAGGCGGGCCCCTGGGTGGGGGGGGGTGAGACGTGTGAGGAGGGCCCCTGGGTGGGGGGGGGGGGGGAAGACGTGTGAGGAGGGCCCCTGGGTGGGGGGGGGGGGGGGAAGACGTGTGAGGCGGGTCCCTGGGTGTGGGGGGGAGGAGACGTGTGAGGCGGGTCCCTGGGTGTGGGGGGGAGGAGACGTGTGAGGCGGGCCCCTGGGTGGGGGTGGGGTGAGACGTGTGAGGCGGGACCCTGGGTGGCGGGTGGGGAGGAGACGTGTGAGGTGGGCCCCTGGGTGGGGGGGGTGAGACGTGTGAGGCGGGACCCTGGGTGGCGGGTGGGGAGGAGACGTGTGAGGCGGGCCCCTGGGTGGGGGGGGGTGAGACGTGTGAGGCGGGACCCTGGGTGGGGAGGAGACGTGTGAGGCGGCCCCTGGGTGGGGGGGGGTGAGACGTGTGAGGAGGGCCCCTGGGTGGGTGGGGGGGGGGAAGACGTGTGAGGCGGGTCCCTGGGTGTGGGGGGGAGGAGACGTGTGAGGCGGGCCCCTGGGTGTGGGGGGGAGGAGACGTGTGAGGCGGGTCCCTGGGTGTGGGGGGGAGGAGACGTGTGAGGCGGGCCCCTGAGTGGGGGGGGGTGAGACGTGTGAGGCGGGCCCCTGGGTGGGGGTGGGGTGAGACGTGTGAGGCGGGCCCCTGGGTGGGGTGAGACGTGTGAGGCGGGCCCCTGGGTGGGGGGTGGGGAGGAGACGTGTGAGGCGGGACCCTGGGTGGGGGGGGGAGATGTGTGAGGCGGGTCCCTGGGTGTGGGGGGGAGGAGACGTGTGAGGCGGGTCCCTGGGTGTGGGGGGGAGGAGACGTGTGAGGCGGGACCCTGGGTGGGGGGTGGGGAGGAGACGTGTGAGGCGGGCCCCTGGGTGGGGGGGGGGGTGAGACGTGTGAGGAGGGCCCCTGGGTGGGGGGGGAAGACGTGTGAGGCGGGTCCCTGGGTGTGGGGGGGAGGAGACGTGTGAGGCGGGCCCCTGGGTGGGGGTGGGGTGAGACGTGTGAGGCGGGCCCCTGGGTGGGGGGGGGTGAGACGTGTGAGGCGGGACCCTGGGTGGGGGGTGGGGAGGAGACGTGTGAGGCGGGACCCTGGGTGGGGGGTGGGGAGGAGACGTGTGAGGCGGGACCCTGGGTGGGGGGTGGGGTGAGACGTGTGAGGCGGGCCCCTGGGTGGGGGTGGGGTGAGACGTGTGAGGCGGGCCCCTGGGTGGGGGTGGGGTGAGACGTGTGAGGCGGGCCCCTGGGTGGGGGGGGTGAGACATGTGAGGCGGATCCTAACCTGCTTGTCCTTCCTAGGTGGAGGATCTGAAGAATAAGAATCACATCCTCCGGGCTCAGCTCCGGCATCACGGGGTGGAAATCATCATTAAGAATGACGCCCGCTGATTGGAGGGGGCAGTCATTGGATGGACAATGGACCAAGCAGTCACTCATCGCTCACACAGGATCCCTCCATCTGCTTCTATTAGTGTCCCCTCCATGTATAAATCCCACTCCGCCCCGTGTCTGGAGGGAAGAGGACAATGATTGGTGGAAGATTCTGACTGCCCTCCCTGTGTGCCAATCACACCCACATTTCCTATATATCGTGCTGTACAGTCCTGGCTGTCATTTACCCGCAGAGCCGCCCAGAACTGCCATTTGTGTTCTACAATGGACGGTGACACCGCGTTTCAGGCCCCTCCTCCACCTGAGCTCCTCTGACTTACTGTAACCCAAGGGCTCCAAGCCACTAGACTACTGAGGGGGCCCAATGGCTGCCAAGCTCCTCCCCTTGGAGTAGAGGGACCCAATGGCTGCCAAGCTCCTCCCCTTGGAGTAGAGGAACCCAATGGCTGCCAAGCTCCTCCCCTTGGAGTAGAGGAACTCAATGGCTGCCAAGCTCCTCCCCTTGGAGTAGAGGGGGGAGGGGTCATGCTCTGTATGAATTGTTTGCTTCTTAATTTTATTCCTGTAGAAGTTTTAGTTAGTTTGCTGTAACATTCAGGCAGAGGTCAGTCCCAGCTGCACCCGGTATATTCTGTACAAAGTGACGGACACAAGGAAAGAGACTGCTGACTTTTCCTGTTTATTGTATAAAATCTCCACCATGAAATGTTTGTATACAGGAATGGGGGAGGGGTTCTAATATACACCATTATACGGATGTCTCCTCTGACAATGGAATATAGACTCTCAACCCACCGCCTTCTCGTCTTCAGTTATCTGGGGGGGGGGGGTTGTGGTGTATATCTTGCTGTCAGTCTGTGGTCACAATGGGGGAGTGATTAGGGGCCACCCCTTTGTCTGACCTATTGGAGGCAGCCTATGGGTACACTGGGGAGTGGTTATGGGCCGGCCCTTTGTCTGACCTATTGGAGGCAGCCTATGGGTACACGGGGGGAGTGGTTATGGGCCGGCCCTTTGTCTGACCTATTGGAGGCAGCCTATGGGTACACTGGGGAGTGGTTATGGGCCGGCCCTTTGCCTGACCTATTGGAGGCAGCCTATGGGTACACTGGGGAGTGGTTATGGGCCGGCCCTTTGTCTGACCTATTGGAGGCCACCTATGGGTACACTGGGGAGTGGTTATGGGCCGGCCCTTTGTCTGACCTATTGGAGGCCGCCTATGAGTACACTGGGGAGTGGTTATGGGCTGGCCCTTTGCCTGACCTATTGGAGGCAGCCTATGGGTACACGGGGGGAGTGGTTATGGGCCGGCCCTTTGTCTGACCTATTGGAGGCCGCCTATGGGTACACTGGGGAGTGGTTATGGGCTGGCCCTTTGCCTGACCTATTGGAGGCAGCCTATGGGTACACTGGGGGAGTGGTTAGGGGCCACCCCTTTGCCTGACCTATTGGAGGCAGCCTATGGGTACACTGGGGGAGTGGTTAGGGGCCGGCCCTTTGGCCTGTGTGAGTCAGCCTACACTGGTGAATTGGTTGTTGAGGTTTCCTGGTTTGGATTCCCATTGATGTCTATGAGTCCCCCCGCTGCCACATGGGATCCAACTTGTGTCACCCCAAATTCAAGGTTTCCCCGAGATCCTTCTTCACCGATCCTACACCACACCGATCGGACTTAAGGAAAAGTTCCTGCACTACTTTGATGTAACTTGGGTGCAATTTCAGCCCCTTTACAGCCTTCTACAGAGCACCCGGAAAGTTCTCACAGCGCTTCCCTTCCTCCACATTTTGTTACAGCCGCATTCCAACATGGATTCCATTCATTATTTTCCTCAAAATTCTACAAACCCCTCCCCCATAATGACAACGTGAGAGAAGATTGAAATCTTTGCACATTTATTAAAAGGAATAAATCCCATGTACATAAGTATTCACACCCTTTGCTATGTACATAAGTATTCACCCCCTTTGCCATGACACTCAGAATTGATCTCAGGTGCCTCCTGTTTCCACTGATCATCCTTGAGATGTTTCTACAACTTGATTGGAGTCCACCGGTGGTAAATTCAGATGATTGGACATGATTTGGAGAGGCACACACCTGTCTATAGAAGGTCACACAGGTAACAGTGCATGTCAGAGCACAAACCAAGCCATGAAGTCCAAGGAATTGTCTGTAGACCTCGGAGACAGGATTGTATGGAGGCACAGATCGGGGGAAGGGTACAGAAATATTTCTGCAGCATTGAAGGTCCCAATGAGCACAGTGTCCTCCATCATCTATAAATGGAAGAAGTTTGGAACCCCCAGGACTCTTCTTAGAGCGGCCGCCCGGCCAAACTGAGCGATCGGGGGAGGGGGGCCTTAGTCAGGGAGGTGACCAAGAACCCGATGGTCACTCTGACAGAGCTCCAGCATTTCTCTATGGAGAGAGGAGAACCTTCCAGAAGAACAACCATCTCTGCAGCACTCCACCAATCAGGCCTGTATGGGTGTGGCCAGATGGAAGCCACTCCTCAGTAAAAATCACATGACCCCCGCCTGGAGTTTACCAAAAGGCACCTGAAGGACTCTCAGACCATGAGAAACAAAATTCTCTGCTCTGATGAAACAAAGATTGAACTCTTTGTCCTGAATGGCAATCGTCATGTCTGGAGGAAACCAGGCACCGCCCATCACCTGGCCAATACCATCCCTACTGTGAAGCATGGTGGTGGCAGCATCATGGTGTGGGGAGGAACTGGGAGACTAGTCAGGATGGAGGGAAAGATGAATGCAGCAATGTACAGAGACATCCTTGATGAAAACCTCCTCCAGAGCGCTCTGGACCTCAGACTGGGGTGAAGGTTCATCTTCCAACAGGACAACGACCCTAAGCACACAGCCAAGATAACAAAGGAGTGGCTATGGGACAACTCTGTGAATGTCCCTGAGTGGCCCAGCCAGAGCCCAGACTTGAACCCGATTGGACATCTCTGGAGAGATCTGAAAATGGCTGAGCACCGACCCTCCCCCATCCAACCTGATGGAGCTTGAGAGGTCCTGCAAAGAAGAATGGGAGAAACTGCCCAAAAATAGGAGTGCCAAGCTTGTAGCATCATACTCAGAAATACTGGAGGCTGGAATTGGTGGGAAAGGAGCTTCACCAAAGTATTGGGCAAAGGGTGTGAATACTTATGTACATGGCAAAGGGGGTGAATACTTATGTACATGGGATTTTTCCCTTTTTTATTTTAAATAAATTTGCAAACATTTTAAACAAGCTTCTCTCACGTTGTCATTATGGGGGAGGGGTTTGTAGAATTGTGAGAAAAATAATGAATGGAATCCATGTTGGCTGTAATATAAAATGTGGAGGAAGTGAAGCACTGTGAGAACTTTCCGGATTCTCTGTTTGCATCGAAGTTGCAAGGCAAATGCAAAGTTGTGAAGTGAGGAGGAGGAGGAGGCCTGAAATCACCCATGTAGCCTGACGTGTTCTGTGCTGAGGTTACCGGTCTTTCCACCATTCATCTCTGTCTGTGGGTGATCATGGTGTATATCCGTGGGTGATCATGGTGTATATCCGTGGGTGATCATGGTGTATATCCGTGGGTGATCATGGTGTATATCCGTGGGTGATCATGGTGTATATCCGTGGGTGATCATGGTGTATATCCGTGGGTGATCATGGTGTATATCCGTGGGTGATCATGGTGTATATCCGTGGTGGATCATGGTGTATATCCGTGGGTGATCATGGTGTATATCCGTGGGTGATCATGGTGTATATCCGTGGGTGATCATGGTGTATATCCGTGGTGGATCTGGCCTCCTGCTGGAAAAGCCGGTATTTTATTCTCTGGGGTTCTGCACACCCCATCGGTGGTTTGCACTCTGGGGCTACAGATGGTGCGCTTCCTCTGAATATACCGGTCCCCTGGCTGTAACCAGTGGACGAGGCCTTTTCTAGGCCTGAGGGAGCCAGAGCCACGGCATTCCAAGCAATGGCCTCCTGTGTGTAGAGGAACGCTGTGTACAGCCCACCTTCATAGAGGATCGGAAAGCCCAGCAGTACCCAGCTGACAGTCATTGCTATTACTGTCTGGATAGAGACTGAAGTTTGCTGTAAAGGAGGGGGGTCTCAAACTGGTGACCCTCCAACTGTTGTGGAATTACAAGTCCCTTTATGCCTCTGCCTATGGGAGTCATGCTTGTAAACTGTCAGCCTTGCAAAGCCTTTTGGGAATTGTAGTTCTGCAACAGCTGGAGGGCCACCAGTTTGAGATCCCTGGTGTATTTACTGCTGGACCCAACTCCTTTGTAGAGGCCAGCTGTGCCTGCGGCCCCTCCACCAGCTGAGCCCGCGGCCCGTCTACCGGCTGAGCCCGCGGCCCGTCTACCGGCTGTGCTCTCGGCCCGTCTACCGGCTGTGCTCTCGGCCCGTCTACCGGCTGTGCTCTCGGCCCGTCTACCGGCTGAGCCCACGGCCCGTCTACCGGCTGAGCCCGCGGCCCGTCTACCGGCTGAGCATACAGCAACCATTACATCTCATGCAGTGCAGAAATGATGAACTGATTGCTGGGAGCTCAGGAACCCGGGGAGGCCAGAATCAGACCACGGTGCTCATAATTCTGTACTTCCTATGAAGGGTGTGCTGGAGACTCTGCACTTCATGGGGGTGATACCACAGTGTGTGCCAATGGGGGCATCATATAGACCAGTCCCTGTGTCTGGGAGGCTGCTGTGTGGGACCCCTAGATCAGATAATGGTGAAGTGTGTCGGCAATAGAATATAAGACCGGTCACTTGACCACCTCTAGAAATTACACTGAAGAGTAGTGGTGCCATTCCCTGCTTTCCAGATCAGATGATTTGGGCAGGACAGGGGCTCTATGGGACAGTTTGTAAAGTGAATGGTGGGAGTGCTGTGTATGGGCCAGTAATGGGGTATCTGGTATAAAGAAGTGAATGGCTGGTGTGTCCTGTATGGGTCGGTAGGGGGTATCCGGTATAAAGAAGTGAATGGCTGGTGTGTCACGTAGCGGGTATCCAGTATAGAGAATTGAATGGCTGGTGTCACGTATGGGTTGGTAGGGGGTATCCGGTATAGTGAATGGCGGGTGGGCCGTGTATAGGTCAGTAGGGGGGGTATTTGGTATAAAGAAGTGAATGGCTGGAGTGACCCATATGGGTTGGTAGGGGGGTATCCGGTATTAAGAAGTGAATGGCGTATGTGTCACGTAGCGGGTTGCAAGGGGGTATTTGGTATTAAGAAGTGAATGGCGGATGTGTCACGTAGCGGGTTGCAAGGGGGTATTTGGTATTAAGAAGTGAATGGCGGATGTGTCACGTATGCGTCTGTAAGGCTTGTCCGATATAAAGAAGTGAATAGTGGGTGTGCCGCACATGGGCTGGTAGGGGGTATCCGGTGTGGAGAAGTTAACGGCGGGTGTTCTGTGTATGGGTTGGTAGGAGGGTATCTGGTATAAAGAACTGAATGACGGGTGTGCCGTGTATGGGTTGGTAAGACGTATAGGGTATAAAGTGAATGGTGGGTGGGCCACGCATTGCTGGTAGGGGGTTATCGGTTATAATAAAGTGAATGGCGGGTGTTCTGCGTATGGGTCAGTAGGGGAGTATCCAGTATAAAAAAGTAAATGTCGGGAGTGCCACATATGGGCCGTAAGGCGGGTATCCGGTATAAAAGAGTGAATAGCCGGCGTGCACCGTATAGGTCGGTAAGGGGGTATTCAGTATAAAGAAGTGAAGGGTGGGTGTGCTGCATATTGGTCAGTAGGGGTGTATTCAGTATAAAAAAAGTGAATGGCGGGAGGGCCGCGCATGGGCCATAAGGCGGTTATCCGGTATCAAAAAGTGAAAAGCTGGTGTGGTTGGTATGGGCCGGTATAAAGAAGTGAATTGTTGGTGTGCCGTGTATAGGCTGGTAGGGGGTATCCTAAAGGAGTTGTAACGGAAGTGTAGGTGGGACAGAACGCACATGGAGAGCAGGAGTGCCAAAAAAGCCTTTTATTGAACAGTAGCGGGTAGGCTCCCAAAGAAGGGGGTCAAAACAAAGGTGCCCAGGGTCAGACCCAACGTGGGTAGGACAGAGTTCCAGATAACGGGTAGTCTGTAACAGGGGGCTCCTGATAGAACGGGCAAAGTCCTGGCCAGCGACAGACTCGGCCACACACAGGTCCGGGCAAACAATGAGGTGACAAAGTTCTGGTAGGCCCAGGGTTAATCCACACACAGGGTTGGAGGCAGGGACAAGGTAAATCCACTCCTGAGGATTGGCTGCAGGACAGTCTATAGCCCTATGACCCTTGACAACGACGGCTTGTGTACTGTCGAAACCGGTCGGGACCTAGGAGTGCAATCACACTGCCATGTTATTTCTGGGACCGGACGAGACGCATTGAGATGTGGAAGCGCCACCCGATATCCCCAGTATTTGTTTGATCCAATGCCTGTTTTTTTCCTGCTAAATCTGAGGAACGTGGGGCTGGCTAAGGATTCTGAAGTTGAATAGTATATTGGTGATTGCAAGGTGGATCCTCCAGGAGGGCTCTAATCTACTCTGGAATATTGGCTTTTTGATGAATATCATTCTGCTCACACTGACCCCCTATAACTAAGGGGTCGGTGATTTCTGGTAAGCCTTTTCACACATTGGGTGTCCATGTGGTGAAGGGATTGAAGATGTTTGTGTGTGGAAGAATCTTCTGGAGACTGCACTGAAGTTTGTTGGTGCATGGGACTTTATATGTGATTTATTTCACTTATTGCTGCTGCACTTTATATTTATTTCACTGTACATGGGACTTTATATGTGATTTATTTCACTTAACATTGTTGCACTTTATATTCACCATTGTCAATGCACTTTATATTTTTATCTTTTAAGTGACATCAGTGATTTATTCTAATCATTTTAATATTTATATGCACTATTACCTTTTAATGGTTCACTATATTGAAACACCACACTTAGTGCACCTTAGATGAGCGCGGCTCTGTACACCTCCATAGGTGTATTTAAACCACTTTCACGTTATATACGATTCAGCTGCGGCTCCTTTATATGGTGCACGCCTATATGTTGCACTTTATGATTTATTAATTCTGCATAGAATTTACATGGTACACATTTCATTTATTTTTAGTCACTTCATTTAAGTTAACCATTTGCGCAGGTACTGCTGGCGATTAACGCCAACATATATATTTATTGGAATGTATTGGTGGCACTGGTGGACATTGGAATGTATTGGTGGCACTGGTGGACATTGGAATGTATTGGTGGCACTGGTGGACATTGGAATGTATTGGTGGACATTGGAATGTATTGGTGGCACTGGTGGACATTGGAATGTATTGGTGGCACTGGTGGACATTGGAATGTATTGGTGGACATTGGAATGTATTGGTGGCACTGGTGAACATTGGAATGTATTGGTGGCACTGGTGGACATTGGAATGTATTGGTGGCACTGGTGGACATTGGAATGTATTGGTGGCACTGGTGGACATTGGAATGTATTGGTGGCACTGGTGGACATTGGAATGTTCTGGTGGACATTGGAATGTATTGGTGGCACTGGTGGGCATTGGAATGTATTGGTGGCACTGGTGGACATTGGAATGTATTGGTGGCACTGGTGGACATTGGAATGTATTGGTGGCACTGGTGAACATTGGAATGTATTGGTGGCACTGGTGGACATTGGAATGTATTGGTGGCACTGGTGGACATTGGAATGTTCTGGTGGCACTGGTGGACATTGGAATGTTCTGGTGGCACTGGTGGACATTGGAATGTATTGGTGGCACTGGTGGACATTGGAATGTATTGGTGGCACTGGTGAACATTGGAATGTATTGGTGGCACTGGTGGACATTGGAATGTATTGGTGGCACTGGTGGACATTGGAATGTATTGGTGGACATTGGAATGTATTGGTGGCACTGGTGGACATTGGAATGTATTGGTGGCACTGGTGGACATTGGAATGTTCTGGTGGACATTGGAATGTATTGGTGGCACTGGTGGGCATTGGAATGTATTGGTGGCACTGGTGGACATTGGAATGTATTGGTGGCACTGGTGAACTTTGGAATGTATTGGTGGCACTGGTGGACATTGGAATGTATTGGTGGCACTGGTGGACATTGGAATGTTCTGGTGGCACTGGTGGACATTGGAATGTATTGGTGGCACTGGTGGACATTGGAATGTATTGGTGGCACTGGTGGACATTGGAATGTTCTGGTGGATATGGGAATGTTTTGGTGGCACTTGGCAGGAAAGGAATCTGTGAAGTCCCATCTTCTGTCTGGGTGCAGACGCCATGGTGTTGCCAGGTCGGCGGTTTTGGTGCCGTAGGTTTTCTGGCTGGGTGTCATACCAGAAATCCTGAGTTCACAGAGTAAAGTGATGATCGGTAGACAGGTGGTGGCACATCGCTTGTATTATCTTCATCCTCTTCCTCACTCTCAGTTATGGAATCAGTTCCAGAAGACAGTGGAGGGAAGAGGTTTCTGATGGGTGTCTCCAGGACGGGTGACAGTGAGATCTGGCTGCGTTGGATGCTGTAGAAGATATGGGGAGAGGGCCGTGCTGGGGGAATGTGGGGCCCGGAGATGGGTCGAGCTATGAAACTGGATACTGCCGTGTCAGAACTTTTTATAGCATGAAGTCCTGCAGAGAGATTGTCCGCCCTGTGCGGGAAGGAAGACAGACGGGTTACGGTTAGTGGCCATTGGCAACATGTCACCTCCAAATTCACCCACCAAATCCATTTCCTGTGAAGGGTTTACCTGGCGGGGTCAAACAACTCGGCATCTCGCCACTTTCCCCGACTATACTGGTGAAGGTTCAGGACCAGAGCGAAGAGTGCCAGGAGGACCAGACCCATGATAAGAGTGATGGTAATGGCGGCAAATATCCCCATCGCTCCAATTCCTCCTGCAACACAAGAGAGCCAAACCTCTGTCAGCCAATCCCCATCGGATCCCTCAGAAAGCATTTCATCGTCACCCACCATTCTGGAGATCCACCCCCCGCACTTGTGTCTTCAATTGGCCTTTACAGACGGGAATTATGGAGAGGATCCTGTTCAGAAGACTAGGCTTGATCTCCAGAATGTGATCTTCTGTTACTATGACACAAGTGAGGGGTGATGGATCTTTGGAATGTGATCTGCCACTATGATAAATGAAAGAAAAGTGATCCTCTGTCACTATAACACAAATGAAATATGGTGGATCTCTGGAAGGTGATCTTCTACCAATCTAACACAAATTAAATTTGGTGGATCTGTAGACTGTGATCCCCTGTCACTATGACAAATGTGAGGCATGATGGATCTCTAGCATGTGATCCTCCACCTTTATGACATGCAAGAGATGGTGGATCTTTGGAATGTGATCCTTTGCCACTTGGACAAAAATCAAGGATGGTGGATCTCTAGAATGTGAACCTCCACCATTTCGGCACAAGGATGGGGGATCTCATGAATGTGATCTGTCACTTTGATATAAGTAAAGAATGCTGGATCTCTAAAAAGTGGGGGATCTCCCTCCCTCTGTCACTATGACATAGATGAAGAATGGTGGATCTCTGGAAGGTGATCCTCTGTCACTATGACATAGATGAAGGTTGGTGGATCTCTGGAAGGTGATCCTCTGTCACTATGACATAGATGAAGGTTAGTGGATCTCTGGAAGGTGATCCTCTGTTACTATGATATAGATGAAGGTTGGTGGATCTCTGGAAGGTGATCCTCTGTCAGTATGACATAGATGAAGGATGGTGGATCTCTGGAATGTGATCCTCTGTCACTATGACATAGATGAAGGATGATGGATCTCTGGAAGGCGATCCTCTGTCACTATGACATAGATGAAGGTTGGTGGATCTCTGGAAGGTGATCCTCTGTCACTATGACATAGATGAAGGTTGGTGGATCTCTGGAAGGTGATCCTCTGTCACTATGATATAGATGAAGGTTGGTGGATCTCTGGAAGGTGATCCTCTGTCACTATGACATAGATGAAGGATCATAAAGAATGGAGTAAGATCCCAGCCAATGACGGCAGCATACGCTCCAATATTGAGGACTATAGAGGAAGATGGTATCAGGGAGGGGCAGAGGATGTGGAATGGTTGGGTTTGGGTTGAATACAGTGAAAATATTTGATCCTTTAGGGAACATTCAGAAATGTATTTTCTACCCAAGCAGCACCCAACAATAATTTACCTCACCTCAGACTTGGTGGTTCTGTAGGGGATGAGGTAGCTGAGGATCCCTCAAGCAGGCTGGGGGTTTTGTAGGGGCAATATTGGGAGACCAGAGGGCACTGTGAGGGGGCTGGGGACACTGATGGATCACAATGGGGGCTGAAAGCTCTGAAGCAAGCTAGGGGGCACTGCTAGGGGTGCAGTGGGAGGTTTGAGGGCTCTTAGGGGGCCTCGAAAAACGTGAGAAGTTGAGGAGCACTGAAGGCCACTAAGGAAGGTTGCATGGCACTATGAGAGCTGGGAGAGGTTTGGGGACTGTTAGCTGGAGGCCCAATGGTTGAGAAGCACTGATCTCAGGCACTGAGATCCACCAGAGGGGTGAGATTCGGGGATGTCACTACTGTGCTGCTCACTGTTCTACTCGCCAGAGAGCAAGCCGTACCTGACCAGCTGTGGTGCAAGGATCTCCCTGCTTCCTCACCTCCATCATCACCCCACCAGTCATCACCCCATTAATCATCACCCCATTAATCATCACCCCACCAGTCATCACCCCACCAGTCATCACCCCGCCAGTCATCACTCCACCAATCATCACCCCACCAGTCATCACCCCACCAGCCATCACCCCGCCAGTCATCACTCCACCAATCATCACCCCACCAATCATCACCCCACCAATCATCACCCCATCAATCATCACTCCACCAATCATCACTCCACCAATCATCACTCCACCAATCATCACCTCACCAATCATCACCCCACCAGTCATCACGCACCAATCATCACCCCATCAATCATCACCCCACCAGCCATCACCTCACCAGTCATCACCCCATTAATCATCACCCCACCAATCATCACCTCACCAGTCAATACCCCGCCAGTCATCACTCCACCAATCATCACCTCACCAATCATCACCCCACCAGTCATCACTGCACCAATCACCACCCCACCAGTCATCACCTCACCAGTCATCACCCCACCAGTCATCACCTCACCAGTCATCACCCCATTAATCATCACCCCACCAATCATCACCCCACCAATCATCACCCCATCAATCATCACCTTACCAGCCATCACCTCACCAGTCATCACCTCACCAATCATCACCCCATCAATCATCACCTCACCAGCCATCACCGCACCAATCATCACCCCACCAGTCATCACCTCACCAGCCATCACCTCACCAGCCATCACCGCACCAATCATCACCCCACCAGTCATCACCTCACCAGCCATCACCTCACCAGCCATCACCGCACCAATCATCACCCCACCAGTCATCACCTCACCAGTCATCACCCCACCAGTCATCACCTCACCAGTCATCACCCCATTAATCATCACCCCACCAATCATCACCCCATCAATCATCACCTTACCAGCCATCACCTCACCAGTCATCACCTCACCAGTCATCACCCCATCAATCATCACCTCACCAGCCATCACCGCACCAATCATCACCCCACCAGTCGTCACCCCACCAATCGTCACCCCACCAATCGTCACCTCACCAGTCATCACCTCACCAGTCGTCACCGCACCAGCCGTCACCCCACCAGTCATCACCCCTCCAATCATGACCCCAACAGCCATCACCCCACCAATCATCACCCCACCAGCCATCACCCCACCAATCATCGGGAAGGGCGGAAGCTGTGAAATGAGGAATCAAAGGGGCCTTTACCAAGATGGCCGCCTCCATACGGAGACACAGGGCAAGGCATGGGGAGTCAGAGAGGACTGGTGACCCGGTGCTCTGCCTGTCAGATAGAGAATATCTCACCCTCATATGTCCATGTTCACTACATCACTCACCGGCATGAATACGGAGCTCTATGGTGCAGGACTGGGAGCCCAGCTGATTGGTGGCCGTACATCGATACAGACCGGACGTCCCCAGGGTGATGTTTGTCAGCGCAGCGGAACCTCCAGAATCTGTCGGAACAAGACTGCGGTCAACGGAATCCGTACCGGACTGTGTGTCCCCTCACAGTATTCACTACATCCTGCCAGCTATGACACCCCAAAGTATTCACTACATCCTGCCAGCCATGACACCCCAACAGTATTCACTACATCCTGCCAGCTATGACACCCCAAAGTATTCACTACATCCTGCCAGCCATGACACCCCAAAGTATTCACTACATCCTGCCAGCTATGACACCCCAAAGTATTCACTACATCCTGCCAGCTATGACACCCCAAAGTATTCACTACATCCTGCCAGCCATGACACCCCAAAGTATTCACTACATCTTGCCAGCCATGACACCCCAACAGTATTCACTACATCCTGCCAGCTATGACACCCCAAAGTATTCACTACATCCTGCCAGCCATGACACCCCAACAGTATTCACTACATCCTGCCAGCTTTGACACCCCAACAGTATTCACTACATCCTGCCAGCCATGACACCCCAAAGTATTCACTACATCCTGCCAGCCATGACACCCCAACAGTATTCACTACATCCTGCCAGCCATGACACCCCAAAGTATTCACTACATCTTGCCAGCCATGACACCCCAACAGTATTCACTACATCCTGCCAGCTATGACACCCCAAAGTATTCACTACATCCTGCCAGCCATGACACCCCAACAGTATTCACTACATCCTGCCAGCTTTGACACCCCAACAGTATTCACTACATCCTGCCAGCCATGACACCCCAAAGTATTCACTACATCCTGCCAGCTATGACACCCCAAAGTATTCACTACATCCTGCCAGCTATGACACCCCAAAGTATTCACTACATCCTGCCAGCTACATCATCATGCAGCCTCATCAATGCCCATTAATGCAACCTATCAGTGCAACCTATCAATGCCCATCAGTGCTGCCTCATCAGTGCCCATTAGTGCAGCCTCAGCATTGCCCATTCGTGCTGCCTCATCAGTACCCATTAGTGCCACCTCATCAGTGCCCATCAATGCAACCTATCAGTGCCCATCAGTGTAGCCTCATCAGTGCAGCCTCAGCAGTGCCCATCAGTGTAGCCTCAGTAGTGCCCATCAGTGTAGCCTCAGCAGTGCCCATCAGTGCTGCCTCAGCAGTGCCCATCAGTGTAGCCTCATCAGTGCACATCAATGAAGCAGCAGGGAGGAATTACGAGAAGAGTCAGAGGATCTCCCGGTGTGACACAGCTTGGATGGATCTAAAACATTGGCCGCTGTCAAAGTCCCGCCTCCTGGACCGGCTCCTATCATAGACACCACACGACTTCAATTTGCTGGCATTGGACCAGTGTTCTGTCTATCATAGGAGGCGGTCCAAGAGGTGGGACTTTGTTTGACAGCGGCTGGCGGTTCAGATCCATCCAAGCTGTGTCACAGAAGGAGTTCCCCTCTCTGTGTGATCTGGCCGGCTCTCCTCTCACTCCCCCCCTCCGCCCGCTGCTCTGCACTCCCCCTCAGCTTATTTCCACTCACCAAGTGCGAGCAGGTGAATATGAGGGCTGTTCTACAGGACTGCATCTGATCTTTATCCTGGATACTCTGTGGATGGAATGCTCCCTGTTTTGGTGTCGGCTTAGCCGCTTTGTAGGCGATGGACACTAGTGGTCACCTATTATCTCCAATTATGGGAGAAGAGGTGGAACAGGATAGTCAAAGCTCCGCCCCCATATTGGGTCCTTGGTTTGAGGCTCACCTTCCTGGCGGGTGAGAAGTAGTTGACCATCAGGGGGGATTTTCTCCCATCTGAAGCGGGGAGCCGGGATCCCTTCCGTCACTGAGCAGAAAAGGTGGATACTGCCCCCTTCCTGGCCATGGCCATCGCTGGAACAGTCCGGGATGGAAGGAGGGACTGCGGGAGAGAGAAGTCATGTGACCATCAAGAGGATGATATTCTATGAAATAAGGGACCACATCTAGCCAATACACACAATGCAGCTCAACTAGAGAAGGCCATCCTCCAACTTACCAAGCACAGTAAGTCCAACCAGGCCGATGTTGGGTGTTGCCCCGTCTGGTGGGTTGATGACGGTGCACTGGTAGGTGCCGGTGTCTGATACCCGCGTGTGGTTGATGAAGATACTGGCGTCTTGGGTGGGCCGGAAGGCAAATTTCACTCTGCCCAAATATTCTGTCAGACTTTCCACAATCTGACCCTGTTCATATGCAATGACCTGCCAAAGGGAGAACACAGGAGCTTACAATCCTTTCCCATAGTCCCCCCGACCTTCTGACTGCAGGAGAACAGGTGACATCACTACTCTCCATGTCATCCAATCACAGAATGCCTTCCATTCATTGAGAAAAATGTGACTGGAGGCGGTGTCAAAAGAGCGACCCCCTGTGGTTAACATGCAACAGGGCAGCCGTTCATCATAGAACCCAGAGAACAGCGAGGAACAATGTAATAGTGATGACTACTTTAATACTCTGCTTCCCCAAGGATCCCTCTGCTATGGAATATACAGATATCTATAGGTGCAAGGTGGATCCCCAGGTATGGAATATACAGACGTCCATAGGTGCAAGGTGGATCCCCAGGTATGGAATATACAGACTTCTATAGGTGCAAGGTGGATCCTCAGGTATGGAATATACAGACTTCTATAGGTGCAAGGTGGATCCTCAGGTATGGAATATACAGACATCTATAGGTGCAAGGTGGATCCCCAGGTATGGAATATACAGACTGCTATAGGTGCAAGGTGGATCCTCAGGTATGGAATATACAGACTTCTATAGGTGCAAGGTGGATCCTTCTGGGATGGAATATACAGACTTCTATAGGTGCAATGTGGATCCTCAGGTATGGAATATACAGACTTCTATAGGTGCAAGGTGGATCCTCAGATATGGAATATACAGACTTCTATAGGTGTAAGGTGGATCCTTCTGGGATGGAATATACAGACTTCTATAGGTGCAAGGTGGATCCCTCGGGTATGGAATATACAGACTTGTATAGGTGCAAGGTGGATGCCCCAGGTATGGCATATACAGACTTCTATAGGTGCAAGGTGGATCCCTCAGCTATGGAATATACAGACTTCTATAGGTGAAAGGTTGATCCCTCAGCTATGGAATATACAGACTTCTATAGGTGCAAGGTGGATCCTCAGGAATGGAAAATACAGACTTCTATAGGTGCAAGGTGGATGCCCCAGGTATGGCATACACAGACTTCTATAGATGCAAGGTGGATCCCTCAGGTATGGAATATACAAACTTCTATAGGTGCAAGGTGGATCCCTCAGGTATGGAATATACAGACTTGTATAGGTGCAAGGTGGATGCCCCAGGTATGGCATACACAGACTTCTATAGATTCAAGGTGGATCCCTCAGCTATGGAATATACAAACTTCTATAGGTGCAAGGTGGATCCCTCAGGTATGGAATATACAGACTTGTATAGGTGCAAGGTGGATGTCCCAGGTATGGCATATACAGACTTCTATAGGTGCAAGGTTGATCCCTCAGGTATGGCATATACAGACTTCTATAGGTGCAAGGTGGATCCCTCAGCTATGGAATATACAGACTTCTATAGGTGCAAGGTTGATCCCTCAGCTATGGAATATACAGACTTCTATAGGTGCAAGGTGGATCCCCAGGCATGGAATATACAGACTGCTATAGGTGCCAGGTGGATCCCTCAGCTATGGAATATACAGACATCTATAGGTGCAAGGTGGATCCCCAGGTATGGAATATACAGACGTCCATAGGTGAAAGGTGGATCCCCAGGTATGGAATATACAGACTGCTATAGGTGCAAGGTGGATCCTCAGGTATGGAATATACAGACTTCTATAGGTGCAAGGTGGATCCTTCTGGGATGGAATATACAGACTTCTATAGGTGCAAGGTGGATCCTCAGGTGTGGAATATACAGACATCTATAGGTGTAAGGTGGATCCTTCTGGTATGGAATATACAGACTTCTATAGGTGCAAGGTGGACCCCTCAGCTATGGAATATACAGACATCTATAGGTGCAAGGTGGATGCCCCAGGTATGGCATATACAGACTTCTATAGGTGCAAGGTGGATCCCTCAGCTATGGAATATACCGACTTCTATAGGTGCAAGGTGGATCCCTCGGGTATGGAATATACAGACTTCTATAGGTGCAAGGTGGATCCCTCAGCTATGGAATATACAGACTTCTATAGGTGCAAGGTGGATGCCCCAGGTATGGCATACACAGACTTCTATAGGTGCAAGGTGGATCCCTCAGCTATGGAATATACAAACTTCTATAGGTGCAAGGTGGATCCCTCGGGTATGGAATATACAGACTTGTATAGGTGCAAGGTGGATCCCTCAGGTATGAAATATACAGACTTCTATAGGTGCAAGGTGGATCCCTCGGTTATGGGATATATAGAATTCTATAGGTGCCAGTTGGATCCCTCAGCTATGGAATATACAGACTTTTATAGGTGCAAGGTGGATCCTCAGGAATGGAAAATACAGATTTCTTTGGGTGCAAGGGGGATCCCTCCGGTATGGAATATACGGACTTCTGTAGGTGGAATAACTCTGTAACTGGGCAGAAAACACCATGCCTGCCAGTCAGCTTTAAACATTCAACACATGTTTTTGAAGGCTCTACAGAGGACAGGAATCTTAAAAGACAGTTATGTGTGTAGTTGTAATGTGTGTGAGGATGTACTATATCTGCAGGTGTATTGGTTGTGTGGCTGTATTATGTGTACGGTTCTATTGTGTGCAGTTCTATTATGTGTGAAGTTGTGCTGTGTGTGCGGTTGTACAATGTGTGCGGTTGTACTGTGTGTGCGGTTGTACTGTGTGTGCGGTTGCACTGTGTGTGCGGTTGTACTATGTGTGCGGTTGTACTGTGTGTGCGGTTGTACTGTGTGTGCGGTTGTACTATGTGTGCGGTTGTACTGTGTGTGCGGTTGCACTGTGTGTGCAGTTGTACAATGTGTGCGGTTGTACTGTGTGTGCAGTTGTACTGTGTGTGCAGTTGTACAATGTGTGCGGTTGTACTATGTGTGTGGTTGTACTGTGTGTGCGGTTGCACTGTGTGTGCGGTTGTACTGTGTGTGCGGTTGTACTGTGTGTGCGGTTGTACTGTGTGTGCGGTTGTACTATGTGTGCGGTTGTACTGTGTGTGCGGTTGTACTGTGTGTGCGGTTGTACTGTGTGTGCGGTTGTACTGTGTGTGCGGTTGTACTAGGTGTGCAGTTGTACTGTGTGTGCGGTTGTACTATGTGTGCGGTTGCACTGTGTGTGCGGTTGTACTGTGTGTGCGGTTGTACTATGTGTGCGGTTGTACTGTGTGTGCGGTTGTACTGTGTGTGCGGTTGCACTGTGTGTGCGGTTGTACTATGTGTGCGGTTGTACAATGTGTCCGGTTGTACTGTGTGTGCGGTTGTACTATGTGTGCGGTTGTACTGTGTGTGCGGTTGCACTGTGTGTGCGGTTGTACAATGTGTGCGGTTGTACTGTGTGTGCGGTTGTACTGTGTGTGCGGTTGCACTGTGTGTGCGGTTGTACAGTGTGTGCGGTTGTACTGTGTGTGCGGTTGTACTGTGTGTGCGGTTGTACTATGTGTGCGGTTGTACTGTGTGTGCGGTTGTACTGTGTGTGCGGTTGTACTGTGTGTGCGGTTGTACTATGTGTGCGGTTGCACTGTGTGTGCGGTTGTACTATGTGTGAGGTTGTACTGTGTGTGCGGTTGTACTGTGTGTGCGGTTGTACTGTGTGTGCGGTTGTACTATGTGTGCGGTTGTACTGTGTGTGCGGTTGTACTGTGTGTGCGGTTGTACTATGTGTGCGGTTGCACTGTGTGTGCAGTTGTACTATGTGTGCGGTTGTACTATGTGTGCGGTTGTACTATGTGTGCGGTTGTACTGTGTGTGCGGTTGTACTGTGTGTGCGGTTGTACTATGTGTGCGGTTGTACTGTGTGTGCGGTTGTATTGTATCCGCAGTACATGTATTCTCAGGTCTGTGTGGGATTTATCTCGTGTTTCGGGGTACATAGTAGAAATCTGACCTCCAATCAATGGAAGAATAAATCTGTGACAGAGGTAAGTCCTCCCTATGGGGGGGACCCCAGGTAGGACTCACCTGCAGCGGGTATTTCGGCTCCCCCAGAGGTGTCACCGTCCAGATGATGTTGAGGCGGTTGAGCGCGGCCGTGGTTCGGAAGGAGCACGGGAGGAGAGCCGTCCCACCTCTGGTCACATGGACGCTCGGCGTATTTACCGTCACCTTCACTGCGCCGACCACTGCCAGAGATACCGAGAAGAGTCATACACTATACAACCCTATCATAGATCATGGGGGGATACGGAGAGGAGGAGATCTGTATAGGGGTAGATCGGTATGGTGGTAGATCCCTATAGGGGGTAGATTGGTATGGGGTAGATAGGTATAGGAGTAGATCAGTATAGGGAGTAGATCGGTATAGGAGTAGATCGGTATAGGGGGTAGATCGGTATAGGGAGTAGATCGGTATAGGGAGTAGATCGGTATAGGAGTAGATCGGTATAGGGGGTAGATTGGTATAGGGGGTAGATTGGTATGGGGTAGATCGGTATGGGGTAGATCGGTATAGGGGGTAGATCGGTATAGGGAGTAGATCGGTATAGGAGTAGATCGGTATAGGGGGTAGATTGGTATAGGGGGTAGATTGGTATGGGGTAGATCGGTATGGGGTAGATCGGTATAGGGGGTAGATCGGTATAGGGGGTAGATCGGTATAGAAGTAGATCGGTATAGGAGTAGATCGGTATAGGGAGTAGATCGGTATAGGGAGTAGATCGGTATAGGGGGTAGATTGGTATAGGGGGTAGATTGGTATGGGGTAGATCGGTATGGGGGGTAGATCGGTATAGGAGTAGATCGGTATAGGAATAGATCGGTATAGGGGGTAGATTGGTATAGGGGGTAGATTGGTATGGGGTAGATCGGTATAGGAGTAGATCGGTATAGGAGTAGATCGGGATAGGGAGTAGATCGGGATAGGGAGTAGATCGGTATAGGAGTAGATCGGTATAGGGGGTAGATTGGTATAGGGGGTAGATTGGTATGGGGTAGATCGGTATGGGGTAGATCGGTATAGGGGGTAGATCGGTATAGGGAGTAGATCGGTATGGTGGTAGATCACTATAGGGGGTAGATTGGTATAGGGGTAGATCAGTATAGGGGGTAGATCGGTATAGGGGGTAGATCGGTATAGGGGGTAGATCGGTATGGTGGTAGATCACTATAGGGGGTAGATTGGTATAGGGGTAGATCAGTATAGGGGGTAGATCGGTATAGGGGGTAGATCGGTATAGGGGGTAGATCGGTATAGGGAGTAGATCGGTATAGGGAGTAGACCGGTATGGTGGTAGATCACTATAGGGGGTAGATTGGTATAGGGGTAGATCAGTATAGGGGGTAGATCGGTATGGTGGTAGATCCCTATAGGGGGTAGATTGGTATGGGGTAGATCAGTATGGGGAGTAGATCAGTATATAGGGAGTAGATCGGTATAGGAGTAGATCGGTATAGGAGTAGATCGGTATAGGGAGTAGATCAGTATAGGGGTAGATCGGTATAGGGGGGTAGATCGGTATAGGGGTAGATCGGTATAGGAGTAGATCGGTATAGGGGGTAGATCGGTATAGGGAGTAGATCGGTATAGGGGGTAGATCGGTATAGGAGTAGATCGGTATAGGGAGTAGATCGGTATAGGAGTAGATCGGTATTGGAGTAGATCAGTATAGGGAGTAGATCGGTATGGTGGTAGATCACTATAGGGGGTAGATTGGTATAGGGGTAGATCAGTATAGGGGGTAGATCGGTATAGGGGTAGATCGGTATAGGGGGTAGATCAGTATAGGAGTAGATTGGTATAGGGAGTAGATCGGTATAGGGGGTAGATCGGTATAGGAGTAGATCGGTATAGGGGGTAGATCGGTATAGGAGTAGATCAGTATAGGGGGTAGATTGGTATAGGAGTAGATCACTATAGGGGGTAGATTGGTATAGGAGTAGATCGGTATAGGGGGTAGATCGGTATAGGGGTAGATCGGTATAGGAGTAGATCGGTATAGGGGGTAGATCGGTATAGGAGTAGATCAGTATAGGGAGTAGATCAGTATAGGGGTAGATCGGTATAGGGGGTAGATCGGTATAGGGAGTAGATCAGTATAGGGAGTAGATCGGTATGGTGGTAGATCACTATAGGGGGTACATTGGTATAGGGGTAGATCAGTATAGGGGGTAGATCGGTATAGGGGTAGATCGGTATGGTGGTAGATCCCTATAGGGGGTAGATTGGTATGGGGTAGATCGGTATGGGGGTAGATCAGTATTGGGGGTAGATCAGTATAGGGGGTAGATCGGTATAGGGGTAGATCGGTATAGGGAGTAGATCGGTATGGTGGTAGATCCCTATAGGGGGTAGATTGGTATGGGGTAGATCGGTATGGGGGTAGATCAGTATAGGGGGTAGATCGGTATAGGGGGTAGATCGGTATAGGGGTAGATCGGTATAGGGAGTAGATCGGTATAGGGGGTAGATCGGTATAGGGGTAGATCGGTATAGGGGGTAGATCGGTATAGGGGTAGATCGGTATAGGGGGTAGATCGGTATAGGAGTAGATCGGTATAGGGGGTAGATCGGTATGGTGGTAGTTGGGTAGATTGGTATACGGGTAGATATAGTGGTGGGGGTATATAAAGGTACAAAGGGTGTATATAGGGGTAGATAGGGGTGGGGGTTAATAAGGTAGATATAGGGGTGAGGGTATATAGGGTAGATATAGGTGTGGGGTATATAGGGGTACATGGGGGTAGATAGGGGAAGATATGGGTGGGGTAAATAGGGTAGATATAGAGGTGGGGTTATATAGGGTAGACATAGGGGTGGGGTATATAGGGTAGATATAGGGTGGGGGTATACAGGGGTATATATGGTTGATATAGGGGTGGGTATATAGGGGCGGTCGTACATAGGGTAGATATAGGGGTGGGGTATATAGGGGTGGGGTATATATAGAGGTGGAGGTATATAGGGGATATATAGGGGTGGGGTATATAGGGTAGATATAGGGGTGGAGGTATATAGGGGATATATAGGGGTGTGTGTCTATAGGGGATATATGGGTTGGGGTATATAGGGTAGCTATAGGGGTGGAGGTATATAGGGTAGATATAGGGATGGAGGTATATAGGGTATATATAGGGGAGGGGATATATAGGGTGAGGTATATAGGGGATATATATAGGGTGGGGTATATAGGGGTGGAGGTATATAGGGGATATATAGGGTGGGGTATATAGGGGTGGATGTATATAGGGTAGATATAGGTGTGGGGTATATAGGGGTGAGGGGTAGATATAGGGGTGGGGTATACCTGTCAGGGTGAGGATCCAGGGCAGAGGTAGGTGGGGGTGACCCTCCATGGTCGGGGTGTCGGCGTCGGTTCTCTGCTCGGGGGTCTCTCTGTCCCGTCTGCTGGTGTCACTTTGTCCCACTCCTCCCCTCCCCCACCCTCAGCCCCGCCTCCTCGTTATTTCCTGAATTTATTACGCTCCATTTCCCGGGTCATTATTTCCAATCTCTCCATTCACTCCTCCCCCAATTTACACCCCCAGCTCAGGAGGCCGCCGGGCAACACCGATTGTACAACCAGATCCGTACAATGAGATCCGTACAATGAGATCCGTACAATGAGATCCGTACAATGAGATCCGTACAATGAGATCTGTACAACGAGATCCGTACAATGAAATCCATACAATGAGATCCGTACAATGAGATCCGTACAATGAGATCCGTACAATGAGATCCGTACAACGAGATCCGTACAACCAGATCCGTACAATAAGATTCGTACAACGAGATCCGTACAATGAGATCCGTACAATGAGATCCGTACAACGAGATCCGTACAATGAGATCTGTTCAATGAGATCCGTACAATGAGATCCGTACAACGAGATCCGTACAACCAGATCCGTACAATAAGATTCGTACAACGAGATCCATACAACCAGATCCGTACAATGAGATCCGTACAATGAGATCCGTACAACGAGATCCGTACAACGAGATCCGTACAATGAGGTCCATACAATGAGATCTGTTCAATGAGATCCATACAATGAGATCCATACAATGAGATACGTACAATGAGATCCACACAACGAAATCCATACAATGAGATCCGTACAACGAGATCCGTACAATAAGATTCGTACAACGAGATCCGTACAATGAGATCCGCACAATGAGATCCTTACAATGAGATCTGTACAATGAGATCCGTACAATGAGATCCGTACAATGAGATCCGTACAATGAGATCCGTACAATGAGATCTGTACAACGAGATCCGTACAATAAGATTCGTACAACGAGATCCGTACAACGAGATCCGTACAATAAAAAACTGTTCAATGAGATCCGTACAATGAGATCCGTACAATGAGATCTGTACAACGAGATCCGTACAATGAGATCCGTACAATGAGATCCGTACAATGAGATCCGTACAACGAGAACCGTACAATGAGATCCGTACAACGAGATCCGTACAATGAGATCCGTACAATGAGATCCGTACAACGAGATCCGTACAATGAGATCCGTACAACGAGATCCGTACAACGAGATATGTACATTGAGATCCATACGAGAACCGTACAATGAGATCCGTACAATAAGATCCGTACAATGAGATCCATACAATGAGATCCGTACAATGAGAGCCATACAATGAGATCCGTACAATGAGATCCGTACAACGAGAACCGTACAATGAGAACCATACAACGAGATCCGTACAATGAGATCCGTACAATGAGAACCGTACAATGAGATCCGTACAATGAGATCCGTACAACGAGAACCGTACAATGAGATCCGTACAATGAGATCCGTACAATGAGATCCGTACAACATAGAAACATAGAATGTGTCGGCAGATAAGAACCATTTGGCCCATCTAGTCTGCCCAATATCATTGTTCATGTAATACAACGAGACCCGTACAATGAGATCCGTAGAATGAGATCCGTACAATGAGATCCGTACAACGAGATCCGTACAACGAGATCCGTGCAACGAGATCCGTACAACGAGATCCGTACAATGAGATCTGTACAACGAGATCTGTACAATTAGATCCATACAATGAGATCCGTACAATGAGATCCGTACAACGAGAACCGTACAATGAGATCCGTACAACGAGATCCGTACAACGAGATCCGTACAATGAGATCCGTACAACGAGATCCGTACAACGAGATCCGTACAATGAGATCCGTACAATGAGATCTGTACAACGAGATCCGTGCAACGAGATCCGTACAACGAGATCCGTACAATGAGATCTGTACAATTAGATCCATACAATGAGATCCGTACAACGAGAACCGTACAATGAGATCCGTACAACGAGATCCGTACAACGAGATCCGTACAATGAGATCCGTACAATGAGATCCGTACAATGAGATCCGTACAATGAGATCTGTTCAATGAGATCCGTACAATGAGATCCGTACAATGAGATCTGTTCAATGAGATCCATACAATGAGATCCATACAATGAGATCCGTACAATGAGATCTGTACAATGAGATCCGTACAACGAGATATGTACAATGAGATCCGTACGACGAGATCCGTACAACGAGAACCGTACAATGAGATCCGTACAACGAGATCCGTACAATGAGATCCGTACAACGAGATCCGTACAATGAGAGCCATACAATGAGATCCGTACAATGAGATCCGTACAATGAGATCCGTACAACGAGAACCATACAATGAGATCCGTACAATGAGATCCGTACAATGAGATCCGTACAACGAGAACCGTACAATGAGATCCGTACAACGAGATCCGTACAATGAGATCCGTACAATGAGATCTGTACAATGAGATCTGTACAATGAGATCCATACAACGAGATCCGTACAATGAGATCCGTACAACAAGATCCGTACAACGAGATATGTACAATGAGATCCGTACGACGAGATCCGTACAACGAGAACCGTACAATGAAATCCGTACAACGAGATCCGTACAACGAGATCCGTACAACGAGATCCGTACAATGAGAGCCATACAATGAGATCCGTACAACGAGATCCGTACAACGAGATCTGTACAATGAGATCCGTACAATGAGATCCGTACAATGAGATCCATACAATGAGATCCGTACAACGAGAACCGTACAATGAGATCCGTACAACGAGATCCGTACAATGAGATCCGTACAATGAGATCTGTACAATGAGATCCGTACAACGAGATCCGTACAACGAGATCCGTACAACGAGATATGTACAATGAGATCCGTACGACGAGATCCGTACAACGAGAACCGTACAATGAGATCCGTACAACGAGATCCGTACAATGAGATCCGTACAATGAGAGCCATACAATGAGATCCGTACAACGAGATTCGTACAACGAGATCTGTACAACGAGATCTGTACAATGAGATCCGTACAATGAGATCTGTTCAATGAGATCCATACAATGAGATCCGTACAATGAGATCCACACAACGAAATCCATACAACGAGATCCGTACAACGAGATCCGTACAATGAGATCTGTTCAATGAGATCCGTACAATGAGATCCGTACAACGAGATCCGTACAACGAGATCCATACAACGAGATCCATACAACGAGATCCGTACAATGAGATCCACACAAGAGATCCCTACAATGAGATCTGTACAATGAGATCCGTACAATGAGATCCGTACAATGAGATCTGTACAACGAGATCCGTACAATAAGATTCGTACAACGAGATCCGTACAATGAGATCCGCACAATGAGATCCTTACAACGAGATCCGTACAATGAGAACCGTACAATGAGATCCGTACAATGAGATCCGTACAATGAGATCCGTACAACATAGAAACATAGAATGTGTCGGCAGATAAGAACCATTTGGCCCATCTAGTCTGCCCAATATCATTGTTCATGTAATACAACGAGATCCGTAGAATGAGATCCGTAGTATGAGATCCGTAGAATGAGATCCGTACAACGAGATCCGTACAATGAGATCCGTACAACGAGATCCGTACAACGAGATCCGTACAACGAGATCCGTACAACGAAATCCGTACAATGAGATCCGTACAATGAGATCTGTACAACGAGATCCGTACAACGAGATCCGTACAACGAGATCCGTACAACGAGATCCGTACAATGAGATCCGTACAACGAGATCCGTACAATGAGATCCGTACAACGAGATCCGTACAACGAGATCCGTACAACGAGATCCGTACAATGAGATCTGTACAACGAGATCCGTACAATTAGATCCGTACAATGAGAACCGTACAATGAGATCCGTACAACGAGATCTGTACAACGAGATCCGTACAACGAGATCCGTACAACGAAATCCGTACAATGAGATCCGTACAATGAGATCCGTACAACGAGATCCGTACAACGAGATCTGTACAACGAGATCCGTACAACGAGATCCGTACAACGAAATCCGTACAATGAGATCCGTACAATGAGATCTGTACAACGAGATCCGTACAACGAGATCCGTACAACGAGATCCGTACAACGAGATCCGTACAATGAGATCCGTACAACGAGATCCGTACAATGAGATCCGTACAACGAGATCCGTACAACGAGATCCGTACAACGAGATCCGTACAATGAGATCTGTACAACGAGATCCGTACAATTAGATCCGTACAATGAGAACCGTACAATGAGATCCGTACAACGAGATCCGTACAACGAGATCCGTACAATGAGATCCGTACCACGAGATCCGTACAACGAGATCCGTACAATGAGATCCGTACAATGAGATCCGTACAATGAAATCCATACAATGAGATCCGTACAATGAGATCCGTACAATGAGATCCGTACAATGAGATCTGTTCAATGAGATCCGTACAATGAGATCCGTACAATGAGATCCGTACAATGAGATCCGTACAATGAGATCTGTTCAATGAGATCCGTACAATGAGATCCGTACAATGAGATCTGTTCAATGAGATCCATACAATGAGATCCATACAATGAGATCCGTACAATGAGATCCGTACAATGAGATCTGTTCAATGAGATCCGTACAATGAGATCCGTACAATGAGATCTGTTCAATGAGATCCATACAATGAGATCCGTACAATGAGATCCACACAACGAAATCCATACAACGAGATCCGTACAACGAGATCCGTACAATGAGATCTGTTCAATGAGATCCGTACAATGAGATCTGTTCAATGAGATCCGTACAATGAGATCCGTACAACGAGATCCGTACAACGAGATCCATACAATGAGATCCGCACAACGAGATCCATACAACGAGATCCATACAACGAGATCCGTACAATGAGATCCACACAAGAGATCCCTACAATGAGATCCGTACAACGAGATCCGTACAATGAGATCCGTACAATGAGATCCGTACAATGAGATCCGTACAACGAGATCCGTACAATGAGATCTGTTCAATGAGATCCGTACAATGAGATCCGTACAACGAGATCCGTACAACCAGATCCGTACAATAAGATTCGTACAACGAGATCCATACAACCAGATCCGTACAATGAGATCCGTACAATGAGATCCGTACAACGAGATCCGTACAACGAGATCCGTACAATGAGGTCCATACAATGAGATCTGTTCAATGAGATCCATACAATGAGATCCATACAATGAGATCCGTACAATGAGATCCACACAACGAAATCCATACAATGAGATCCGTACAACGAGATCCGTACAATAAGATTCGTACAACGAGATCCGTACAATGAGATCCGCACAATGAGATCCTTACAATGAGATCTGTACAATGAGATCCGTACAATGAGATCCGTACAATGAGATCCGTACAATGAGATCTGTACAACGAGATCCGTACAATAAGATTCGTACAACGAGATCCGTACAACGAGATCCGTACAATAAAAAACTGTTCAATGAGATCCGTACAATGAGATCCGTACAATGAGATCTGTACAACGAGATCCGTACAATGAGATCCGTACAATGAGATCCGTACAATGAGATCCGTACAACGAGAACCGTACAACGAGATCCGTACAACGAGATCCGTACAATGAGATCCGTACAATGAGATCCGTACAACGAGATCCGTACAATGAGATCCGTACAACGAGATCCGTACAACGAGATATGTACATTGAGATCCATACGAGAACCGTACAATGAGATCCGTACAATAAGATCCGTACAATGAGATCCATACAATGAGATCCGTACAATGAGAGCCATACAATGAGATCCGTACAATGAGATCCGTACAACGAGAACCGTACAATGAGAACCATACAACGAGATCCGTACAATGAGATCCGTACAATGAGAACCGTACAATGAGATCCGTACAATGAGATCCGTACAACGAGAACCGTACAACGAGAACCATACAACGAGATCCATACAATGAAATCCGTACAACATAGAAACATAGAATGTGTCGGCAGATAAGAACCATTTGGCCCATCTAGTCTGCCCAATATCATTGTTCATGTAATACAACGAGACCCGTACAATGAGATCCGTAGAATGAGAACCGTACAATGAGATCCGTACAATGAGATCCGTACAATGAGATCCGTACAACATAGAAACATAGAATGTGTCGGCAGATAAGAACCATTTGGCCCATCTAGTCTGCCCAATATCATTGTTCATGTAATACAACGAGACCCGTACAATGAGATCCGTAGAATGAGATCCGTACAATGAGATCCGTACAACGAGATCCGTACAACGAGATCCGTGCAACGAGATCCGTACAACGAGATCCGTACAATGAGATCTGTACAACGAGATCTGTACAATTAGATCCATACAATGAGATCCGTACAATGAGATCCGTACAACGAGAACCGTACAATGAGATCCGTACAACGAGATCCGTACAACGAGATCCGTACAATGAGATCCGTACAACGAGATCCGTACAACGAGATCCGTACAATGAGATCCGTACAATGAGATCTGTACAACGAGATCCGTGCAACGAGATCCGTACAACGAGATCCGTACAATGAGATCTGTACAATTAGATCCATACAATGAGATCCGTACAACGAGAACCGTACAATGAGATCCGTACAACGAGATCCGTACAATGAGATCCGTACAATGAGATCTGTACAATGAGATCCGTACAACGAGATATGTACAATGAGATCCGTACGACGAGATCCGTACAACGAGAACCGTACAATGAGATCCGTACAACGAGATCCGTACAATGAGATCCGTACAACGAGATCCGTACAATGAGATCCGTACAATGAGAGCCATACAATGAGATCCGTACAATGAGATCCGTACAATGAGATCCGTACAACGAGAACCATACAATGAGATCCGTACAATGAGATCCGTACAATGAGATCCGTACAACGAGAACCGTACAATGAGATCCGTACAACGAGATCCGTACAATGAGATCCGTACAATGAGATCTGTACAATGAGATCTGTACAATGAGATCCATACAACGAGATCCGTACAATGAGATCCGTACAACAAGATCCGTACAACGAGATATGTACAATGAGATCCGTACGACGAGATCCGTACAACGAGAACCGTACAATGAAATCCGTACAACGAGATCCGTACAACGAGATCCGTACAACGAGATCCGTACAATGAGAGCCATACAATGAGATCCGTACAACGAGATCCGTACAACGAGATCTGTACAATGAGATCCGTACAACGAGAACCGTACAATGAGATCCGTACAACGAGATCCGTACAATGAGATCCGTACAATGAGATCTGTACAATGAGATCCGTACAACGAGATCCGTACAACGAGATCCGTACAACGAGATATGTACAATGAGATCCGTACGACGAGATCCGTACAACGAGAACCGTACAATGAGATCCGTACAACGAGATCCGTACAATGAGATCCGTACAATGAGAGCCATACAATGAGATCCGTACAACGAGATTCGTACAACGAGATCTGTACAACGAGATCTGTACAATGAGATCCGTACAATGAGATCTGTTCAATGAGATCCATACAATGAGATCCGTACAATGAGATCCACACAACGAAATCCATACAACGAGATCCGTACAACGAGATCCGTACAATGAGATCTGTTCAATGAGATCCGTACAATGAGATCCGTACAACGAGATCCGTACAACGAGATCCATACAACGAGATCCATACAACGAGATCCGTACAATGAGATCCACACAAGAGATCCCTACAATGAGATCTGTACAATGAGATCTGTACAATGAGATCCGTACAATGAGATCTGTA
Source organism: Pelophylax lessonae (assembly GCF_965119305.1). Taxonomy (NCBI): domain Eukaryota; kingdom Metazoa; phylum Chordata; class Amphibia; order Anura; family Ranidae; genus Pelophylax; species Pelophylax lessonae. Next base: position 449,669 of record NC_138780.1, read on the forward strand.
CAACGAGATCCGTACAATAAGATTCGTACAACGAGATCCGTACAATGAGATCCGCACAATGAGATCCTTACAACGAGATCCGTACAATGAGAACCGTACAATGAGATCCGTACAATGAGATCCGTACAATGAGATCCGTACAACATAGAAACATAGAATGTGTCGGCAGATAAGAACCATTTGGCCCATCTAGTCTGCCCAATATCATTGTTCATGTAATACAACGAGATCCGTAGAATGAGATCCGTAGTATGAGATCCGTAGAATGAGATCCGTACAACGAGATCCGTACAATGAGATCCGTACAACGAGATCCGTACAACGAGATCTGTACAACGAGATCCGTACAACGAGATCCGTACAACGAAATCCGTACAATGAGATCCGTACAATGAGATCTGTACAACGAGATCCGTACAACGAGATCCGTACAACGAGATCCGTACAATGAGATCCGTACAACGAGATCCGTACAACGAGATCCGTACAATGAGATCCGTACAACGAGATCCGTACAACGAGATCCGTACAACGAGATCCGTACAATGAGATCTGTACAACGAGATCCGTACAATTAGATCCGTACAATGAGAACCGTACAATGAGATCCGTACAACGAGATCCGTACAACGAGATCCGTACAATGAGATCCGTACCACGAGATCCGTACAACGAGATCCGTACAATGAGATCCGTACAATGAGATCCGTACAATGAAATCCATACAATGAGATCCGTACAATGAGATCCGTACAATGAGATCCGTACAATGAGATCTGTTCAATGAGATCCGTACAATGAGATCCGTACAATGAGATCTGTTCAATGAGATCCATACAATGAGATCCATACAATGAGATCCGTACAATGAGATCCGTACAATGAGATCTGTTCAATGAGATCCGTACAATGAGATCCGTACAATGAGATCTGTTCAATGAGATCCATACAATGAGATCCGTACAATGAGATCCACACAACGAAATCCATACAACGAGATCCGTACAACGAGATCCGTACAATGAGATCTGTTCAATGAGATCCGTACAATGAGATCTGTTCAATGAGATCCGTACAATGAGATCCGTACAACGAGATCCGTACAACGAGATCCATACAATGAGATCCGCACAACGAGATCCATACAACGAGATCCATACAACGAGATCCGTACAATGAGATCCACACAAGAGATCCCTACAATGAGATCCGTACAACGAGATCCGTACAATGAGATCCGTACAATGAGATCTGTACAATGAGATCCGTACAATGAGATCTGTACAATGAGATCTGTACAACGAGATCCGTACAATAAGATTCGTACAACGAGATCCGTACAATGAGATCCGCACAATGAGATCCGTACAACAAGATCCGTACAACGAGATATGTACAATGAGATCCGTACGACGAGATCCGTACAATGAGATCCGTACAATGAGATCCGTACAACGAGAACCGTACAATGAGATCCGTACAACGAGATCCGTACAATGAGATCCGTACAATGAGATCTGTACAATGAGATCCGTACAACGAGATCCGTACAATGAGATCCGTACAACGAGATCCGTACAACGAGATATGTACAATGAGATCCGTACGACGAGATCCGTACAACGAGAACCGTACAATGAGATCCGTACAACGAGATCCGTACAATGAGATCCGTACAATGAGAGCCATACAATGAGATCCGTACAACGAGATCTGTACAATGAGATCCGTACAATGACATCCGTACAATGAGATCTGTTCAATGAGATCCATACAATGAGATCCATACAATGAGATCCATACAATGAGATCCATACAATGAGATCCGTACAATGAGATCCACACAACGAAATCCATACAACGAGATCCGTACAACGAGATCCGTACAATGAGATCCGTACAACGAGATCCGTACAACGAGATCCGTACAATGAGATCCGTACAATGAGATCCGTACAACGAGATCCGTACAATGAGATCCGTACAATGAGATCTGTACAACGAGATCCGTACAACGAGATCCGTACAACGAGATCCGTACAATGAGATCCGTACAATGAGATATGTACAACGAGATCCGTACAACGAGATCCGTACAACGAGATCCGTACCACGAGATCCGTACAACGAGATCCGTACAACGAGATCCGTACAACGAGATCCGTACAATGAGATCTGTACAATGAGAAATACACAAGAGAAGGGACAGGAGTGCACTGCATCCCACTTTCCGCTATGGTTACCCTCGTGTTCTATAGGAGGTTATAGGGTGGTCGCTATGGTTACTCTCATGTTCTCTATGAGGTCTCTATGGGATCATCTTCTCGTCTGTCACTGTGATTCAGCAAATTCCCGGAGCTCCTTTATCTGGCTGTGGGCCCCTGTGTGATCAGGGTGTGATGGAAGCTGTCCTCCAGCAGGGGTAATGTAGGGGGGGTCACGGGGTCCATATTTCCCCAATGCCGCCATTTTTCTATAGCGCTTCATTTATTACTATTTTCATCGTTTTATCTGGATTTTGTCATTAGAATGAGACCATTGAGGACACGCCCAGAAATGTCACAAAAAAACACATTTATGCGCAGCGTCCAATCCCGCGTTCTCAGGCAGCGTTTGCTGTCCGTGATTGGCTAACATTCCGGACGCCGGGCGAGTGAAAGTCGCTTTCTTGTGATCACAGCCCCTCCCCCACACTGCATCCTCACCCTGACACATCGTTTTCCTGTCCTGAATTTCTACATTCCACAAACCGCGTCTGTCAGACGGGAATGACCGGTTCTCTTCATTCCTCACATATCCATCCGCCAATCAAATAATTCATAGTGATCCCTACTTATAACATACAGTATCTGACAAAAGTAAGTACACCCCTCCCATGTGACTACAATGTAAAGTAGTGAGTGTACAGCTTGTATAACAGTGTAAATTTACTGTCCCCTCAAAATAACTCAACACACAGCCATTAATGTCTAAACCGCTGGCAACAAAAGTCAGTACACCCCTAAGTGACAATCTCCAAATTGGGCCCAAAGTGTTAATATTTTGTGTGGCCGCCATTATTTTCCAGCACTGCCTTAACCCTCTTGGGCATGGAGGTCACCAGAGCTTCACAGGTTGTCACTGGAGTCCTCTTCCCCTCCTCCATGATGACATCACAGAGCTGGTGGATGTTAGAGACCTCCCCCATGATGACATCACAGAGCTGGTGGATGTTAGAGACCTCCCCCATGATGACATCACAGAGCTGGTGGATGTTAGAGACCTTCCCCTCCTCCACCTTCTGTTTGAGGATCCCCACAGATGCTGAATAGGGTTTAGGTCTGGAGACGCTTGGCCAGTCCATCACCTTTACCCTCAGCTTCTTTAGCAAGGCAGTGGTCATCTTGGAGGTGTTTGGGGTCGTTATGTTGGAATATTGCCCTGCCCCCCAGTCTCTGAAGGGAGGGGATCATGGCTCTGCTTCAGTATGTCACAGTACATGTTGGCATTCATGGTTCCCTCAATGAACTGTAGCTCCCCAGTGCCGGCAGCCCCAGACCATGACACTCCCACCACCATGCCTGACTGTAGGAAGACACACTTGTCTTTGTACTCCTCACCTGGTTGCCCCCACACACGCCTGACACCATCTGACACCAAATACGTTTATCTTGGTCTCATCAGAGCACAGGAGATGGTTCCAGTAATCCATGTCCTTAGTCTGCTTGTCTTCAGCAAACTGTTGGGTGGGCTTTCTTGTCCATCATCTTTAGAAGAGGCTTCAGTGGTGGGATTCAGCCGGTTCGCACCGGTTCTATGGAACCCGGTTCTATGGAACCCGGTTGCAAACTTTCTGCAAGTTCGCAGAACCGGCTGAATCCCTCTAAGCTGGCGGCCAGGGAGCAGCAGAACAGTGCGCCCTCGAGGCCGAGCCCGCCCATTCTGTGACAATAGCGAATGAAAATTCACTATTGTCACATGGATCCCCCTCCTGGCCAATCAGGGAGCGGGTCCTCCTGCTTCCTGATTGGCCGAAAGGCAAACGCCGTGCCATTCGGCCAAGGAGGCGGGAGGACTGAGGAGACGCGGGGAGCCAGCGACCGAAGAGAAGCTGCTGTGATGATCATCCTTGAGGTAAGTAAAGGGGTCTCGGGGGGGGGGGAGCGCTGGCACTCTGCATGATCATTGGGGGCAATGCTGTGGCACTCTGCAATGATTGGGGGAAATGCTGTGGGCACTCTGCAATGATTGCGGGCAATGCTGTGGTCACTGTGCATTGAAAGGGGGCATGCTGGTCATTCTGCTGGGAAAGTCGGAACTGGTTACTAAAATTTTTGAATCCCACCACTGAGAGGCTTCCTTCTGGGATGACAGCCATGCAGACCAATTTGATGCAGTGTGCGGCGTATGGTCTGAGCACTGACAGGCTGACCCCTCCCCCACCCCTACAATCTCTGCAGCAATGCTGGCAGCACTCATACGTCTATTTCCCAAACACAACCTCTGGATATGACACTGAGCACGGCACTCAACTTCTTTGGTGGACCATGGTGAGGCCTGTTCTGAGTGGAACCTGTCCTGGTAAACCGCTGTATGGTCTTGGCCACCGTGCTGCAGCTCAGTTTCAGGGTCTTGGCAATCTTCTTATAGCCTAGGCCATCTTTATGTAGAGCTACAATTCTTTTTTTCAGATCCTCAGAGAGTTCTTTGCCATGAGGGGCCATGTTGAACTTCCAGTGCCCAGTATGAGAGAGTGAGAGCGATAACACCAAATATAACACACCTCCCCCCATTCACACCTGAGACCTTGTAACACTAACGAGTCACATGACACCGGGGAGGGAAAATAGCTAATTGGGCCCAATTGGAGATTGTCACTTAGGGGTGTACTGACTTTTGTTGCCAGCAGTTTAGACATTAATGGCTGTGTGTTGAGTTATATTGAGGGGACAGCAAATTTACACTGTTATACAAGCTGTACACTCACTACTTTACATTGTAGCAAAGTCTCATGGGAGGGGTGTACTTACTTCTGTCAGATACTGTGTGTCCATGGACATCTATTCCCACCATGGGGCAGATAGGGAGAATTCTGCCCCCCAATAAAGACAACCTGTACTGTGAGAAGGAAAAGCTGAGCGTGTTGTGCTGACAGCCCCCCTCCCCCTCCTCCCTGACACCATGGTCACATGACCCTGGGGGAGGGGCAGAGCTGGGATATATAGGAGGGGAGGGCTGACACTCTACAATGAGTCTAAGGAAGCTTCTAAGACGGCTGGGAGTCTCTGCGAGACCATTGGACAACGCAAGCATGAGTTCCGGTGAGTGCAACATGTGAGGGCGACGTATAGGGGGGCCTGAGCTAATGGGGGTATGAATACGGGGGGCCTGAGCTAATGGGGGTATGAATACGGGGGGACCTGAGCTAATGGGGGTATGAATACAAGGGGGACCTGAGCTAATGGGGGTATGAATACGGGGGGACCTGAGCTAATGGGGGTATGAATACGGGGGGACCTGAGCTAATGGGGGTATGAATATGGGGGGGACCTGAGCTAAAGGGGGTATGAATACGGGGGGACCTGAGCTAATGGGGGTATGAATACAAGGGGGACCTGAGCTAATGGGGGTATGAATACAAGGGGGACCTGAGCTAATGGGGGTATGAATACGGGGGGACCTGAGCTAATGGGGGTATGAATACGGGGGGACCTGAGCTAATGGGGGTATGAATAAGGGGGGACCTGAGATAATGGGGGCATGAATACGGGGGGGACCTGAGCTAATGGGGGTATGAATACAAGGGGGACCTGAGTGAATGGGGGTATGAATACAAGGGGGACCTGAGCTAATGGGGGTATGAATACGGGGGGACCTGAGCTAATGGGGGTATGAATACGGGGGAACCTGAGCTAATGGGGGTATGAATAAGGGGGGACCTGAGATAATGGGGGCATGAATACGGGGGGGACCTGAGCTAATGGGGGTATGAATACAAGGGGGACCTGAGTGAATGGGGGTATGAATACAAGGGGGACCTGAGCTAATGGGGGTATGAATACGGGGGGACCTGAGCTAATGGGGGTATGAATAAGGGGGGACCTGAGATAATGGGGGTATGAATACGGGGGGCCTGAGCTAATGGGGGTATGAATACGGGGGGCCCTGAGCTAATGGGAGTATGAATACGGGGGGCCCTGAGCTAATGGGGGTATGAATACGGGGGGCCCTGAGCTAATGGGAGTATGAATACGGGGGGCCATGAGCTAATGGGGGTATGAATATGGGGGTCCTTGACCTAAGGGGGGTATGAATACGGGGCGCCCTGAGCTAAGGAGGGTATGAATATGAGGGGCTCTGTGACTGTGGGGACTCATTAAAGGGGACATGTGCGCACTGCGCCCCACTTTCCCTGTAGAAGTGATTGTGGGGAGTCATTCATGGGGACAGGTGTACACTGCACCCCATTTTCCCTATAGAAGTGAGTGTGAGGACATTAATGGGGACAGGAGTACACTGCACCCCGCTTTCCATATAGAAGTGACTGGGGGGTCATTAAAGGGGACAGGAGTACACTGCACCCCACTTTCCCTATAGAAGTGACTGGATGGCCATTAATGGAGACAGGAGTACACTGCACCCCACTTTTCCTATAGAAGTAACTGGGGGACATTAATTGGGACAGCAGTATATTGCACCCCACTTTCCCTATAGAAGAGACTTTGGGGGGTTATTAATATGGACAGGAGTACACTGCACCCCACTTTCCGTATAGAAGTGACTGGGGGGACATTAATGGGGACAGGAGTACACTGCACCCCGCTTTCCCTATAGAAGTTATTTGGGGGGCCTCTTAAGTGGGGTGCTGTATCTGTAGCCCAGACGTGGTGCAGCCAATGTATGGTGACAGATCGCTCCATTCACCGTGCAATCACTCGTCTGTATGATAATTTCCTGTGCATTTTCCCACAGCTGAATATCAGCCAATCAGAGCGCTCGTAGCACAGACTCTCATCCTTCATGGAAGAGTCCCCCCCCCATGGAAGATCCCCTCCCCCCCATGGAAGATCAGATGATTCCTCACAGGACTGTTGTGTCTCCAGGCGGCTCATCAGTGTCGGTCATTGTGATTCAGCACATTCCTGAGTCCCCTATAGACATGGAATGCGATAGGCGTGTGTACATCGGTCACAGGGCGTGTCTAATGTCACCTTCAGTGTTCTAACCATTGAACCCAATCTAATGGCGGCCATACACACCGCAACCTGCCCTCGTTCTGTGAACTGGAAGATATGGACAATGGTTTAACGATCAGCTGTCTGCCACAATGCATGGTACTGCGCAGTACAAGCACGCTGATCACCGCGCCATTAATTGCGAAACGCCGAAACGCCTCCACAACGCACGTGCGCTGCAATGATCGGCGTCCCGTGCGTCACGCTGCGACATATTACACCCAGCATCTACCTTTTCATGTGCTGAGATGTGATGGAGCAAATTCATTTTCATTAGCGTGAAACGCAGAACACAGCGACACACGCTAAGAATGCGCCATTCCCCGAGGGGCAGTCCGCTTCCCGAGGGGCACGCTCCATTCCACGAGGGGTACACTCCATTCCCCGAGGGGCACTCTGCTTCCCGAGGGGCACTCTGCTTCCCGAGGGGCACTTGGCTTCCCGAGGGGCACTCTGCTTCCCGAGGGGCAGTCTGCTTCCCGAGGGGCACGCTCCATTCCACGAAGGGCACGCTCCATTCCACGAGGGGCACACTCTACTTCTCAAGGTGCACTCTCTGCTTCTCGGGATGCCCTTCTTCCCGAGGGGTACGCTCCATTCCCCAAGGGGTACACTCCATTCCCCAAGGGGCATGCCCTTCTGGAAGAAATTTCCCCGAGGGGTACGCTCCATTCCCCGAGGGGCACTCTCCACTACCCAAGGGGTATGCTCCATTCCCTGAGGGGCACTCTCCGCTTCCCGAGGGGTATGCTCCATTCCCTGAGGGGCACTCTCCGCTTCCCGAGGGACACGCTCCATTCCCTGAGGGGCACTCTCGGCTTCCCGAGGGACACGCTCCATTCCCCGAGGGGCACTCTCGGCTTCCCGAGGGACACGCTCTATTCCCCGAGGGGCACTCTCGGCTTCCCGAGGGACACGCTCCATTCCCTGAGGGGCACTCTCAGCTTCCCGAGGGACACGCTCCATTCCCTGAGGGGCACTCTCGGCTTCCCGAGGTACACGCTCCATTCCCTGAGGGGCACTCTCGGCTTCCCGAGGGGTATGCTCCATTCCCTGAGGGGCACTCTCGGCTTCCCGAGGGGTATGCTCCATTCCCTGAGGGGCACTCTCCGCTTCCCAAGGGACACGCTCCATTCCCTGAGGGGCACTCTCGGCTTCCCGAGGGACACGCTCCATTCCCTGAGGGGCACTCTCCGCTTCCCAAGGGACACGCTCCATTCCCTGAGGGGCACTCTCCGCTTCCCAAGGGACACGCTCCATTCCCTGAGGGGCACTCTCCGCTTCCCGAGGGACACGCTCCATTCCCTGAGGAGCACACGCCATATATCTGGTACTGTACTGGTATCTACAGTATATATTGATATAGCGCCAGCAATCTACACAGCACTCTATATCCCGTACATTCAGCCCCTGCCCCTAGGAGCTTACAATCTAAAGTCCTTACCTCCTATACACATAGTGGGGCCAATGATCTACCGGCATGTCTTTGGAGTGTGGGAAGAAAACCAGACGTACGGGGGGGGGGGGGGGCATGCAAACTTCATGCAAATAGTGGGGTCAGCTCACTAACGCTGATCGCATGCAATCAGCATCTAAACACAACAGGTAACTACCACAAATGCAGCTGTCAGGAACGCAGCCCATGGCAACTAGCTAACCGCGGCGTCTGGCTAATCGCGGTGTAGATCTTTGGCAGAGAAGGGGCTTATTTTGTTAATTTGTCACAGCCTGCAATACCTGGGGCCACCACTAGAGGAAGACTCCAATCCAGCTGGCTTATCAAACACAGGCAGATATGAATCTTACATACAATCTGCTGCCCTCTAAGGGTCGGGGAGCAGTCTAGCAATTATCACACCCTTCTGGGGTTCCCCCAGCTATCCTACAAGCTAGAACCCCAGTGTGATCGCTCCTCCCATGTATACAACCCCCCTCCCTCCATAGCAGACAGACAACTCACGGTATCCTACCACCACCCAGCAGACTGGTCTGCCAGGCCGCCACACACGTACAGATCTCCGTCTGGCAGATCTGCTGGTTTACAATCTGCCAACACACAGTGCATTGGAATGGAACTTAGACAAAGCACATAGACACTACAATCCGACAATCTCCCCCCCCCCCGGTGAATCCGGCTTATCACCGAGAAAACAATTATTTTATCATTTAATATCCTAAAGGTGGGCGGAGCCTAAAATATATACAAAGAAAATAATTTTTAAATATTGAACTGACATAAAGACGTCCAGATTATGAAATAAAATGTTTCCTGTGACCGAAACAAGCCAAGAAACGTCACCAAAACTCCCTCCATGTGACTCACTCCGCCCCGCCTCCTCAATTCATGGAGATGTGGATGTGGGCGGGACCCTTGGCCAATCAGCCCTGGGGGGTGTTCCCCTCCTCAGCCTAGGATGTGGGCGGGACTCCAACCCTTGGCCAATCAACCCTGGGGCCGGGATGTTCCCCTCCTGAGGATGGTTTTGCCTCCAGAAGTGGACGGGGTTTATATAGACCCCCCCCCTCCCCATCTTTGTTCATCAAATGTATAGTATTCAATAAACATCCCCACCCTTCCTGCCTCCCACCGTCCGCTGCCTCCCACAGTCCGCCCCCCCACCCTTCCTGCATCCACCATCTGCGCCCCCACCATCTACATCCCACCTCTGCCCCCCATTCTCTTCCCCCCACCATCTGCCTCCCACTGTCCCCCCATCATTGTCTGCCTCCCACCATCCAACCCGCCATCCCTGCCTTCCACAATCCCTGCCCCCACCCTTCCTGCCTCCCACTGTCCACCGCTTTTCACCATCTGCCCCCCACCATCTGCCTCCCATTGTCCACCCTCATTGTCAGCCTCCCACCATCAGCCCCCCATTGTCTCCCCCCCACCTCTGCTTCCCATTGTCCACCATCATTGTCTGCCCCCCACCATCCCTGCCTCCCACCATCCCTGCCCCCACCCTTCATGCCTCCCTTTATCTGCCCCCCACTGTCCACCGCTTTCCACCATCAGCCCCCCACCAGCTGCCTCCCACCATCCCCGCCTTCCACAATCCTGGCCCCCACCCTTCCTGCTTCCCACCATCTGCCTCCCAGTGTCCACTGCTTTCCACCATCTGCCCCCCCACCATCTACATCCCCTCTTCAGCCCCCTATTGTCTCCCCCCATTCTCTGAGCTGCCCTCCATTCTCTGAGCGGCAGCCCTCCATTCTCCGATCGACGGCCCTCCATTCTCTGAGCGGGAGCCCTCCATTCTCTGAGCGATGGCCCTCCATTCTCTGAGCGGGAGCCCTCTATTCTCTGAGTGGCAGCCCTCCATTCTCTGAGCGGCAGCCCTCTATTCTCTGAGCAGCAGCCCTCCATTCTCTGAGCAGCAGCCCTCCATTCTCTGAGCGGCTGCCCTCCATTCTCTGAGCGGCTGCCCTCCATTCTCTGAGCGGCTGCCCTCCATTCTCTGAGCGGCAGCCCTCTATTCTCTGAGCAGCAGCCCTCCATTCTCTGAGCGGCTGCCCTCCATTCTCTGAGCGGCTGCCCTCCATTCTCTGAGCGGCTGCCCTCCATTCTCTGAGCGACGGCCCTCCATTCTCTGAGCGACGGCCCTCCATTCTCTGAGCGACGGCCCTCCTTTCTCTGAGCTGCCCTCCATTCTCCGATCGACGGCCCTCCATTCTCTCAGCGGCTGCCCTCCATTCTCTGAGCGGCTGCCCTCCATTCTTTGAGCGATGGCCCTCCATTCTCTGAGCGACGGCCCTCCATTCTCTGAGCGGCGACCCTCCATTCTCTGAGCTGCCCTCCATTCTCCGATCGACAGCCCTCCATTCTCTCAGCGGCTGCCCTCCATTCTCTGAGCGACGGCCCTCCATTCTCTGAGCGACGGCCCTCCATTCTCTGAGCGGCTGCCCTCCTTTCTCTGAGCTGCCCTCCATTCTCTGAGCTGCCCTCCATTCTCTGAGCTGCCCTCCATTCTCTGAGCTGCCCTCCATTCTCCGACCGACGTCCCTCCATTCTCTCAGCGGCTGCCCTCCATTCTCTGAGCGACGGCCCTCCATTCTCTCAGCGACCGCCCTCCATTCTCTCAGCGACGGCCCTCTATTCTCTCAGCGACGGCCCTCCATTCTCTCAGCGATGGCCCTCCTTTCTCTGAGCTGCCCTCCATTCTCTGAGATGCCCTCCATTCTCTGAGCGACGGCCCTCCATTCTCTGAGCGACGGCCCTCCATTCTCTGAGCGGCTGCCCTCCTTTCTCTGAGCTGCCCTCCATTCTCTGAGCTGCCATCCATTCTCTGAGCTGCCCTCCATTCTCCGACCGACGTCCCTCCATTCTCTCAGCGGCTGCCCTCCATTCTCTGAGCGACGGCCCTCCATTCTCTGAGCGGCTGCCCTCCTTTCTCTGAGCGGCTGCCCTCCTTTCTCTGAGCGGCTGCCCTCCTTTCTCTGAGATGCCCTCCATTCTCTGAGATGCCCTCCATTCTCTGAGCGACGGCCCTCCATTCTCTCAGCGGCTGCCCTCCATTCTCTGAGCGACGGCCCTCCATTCTCTGAGCGACGGCCCTCCATTCTCTGAGCGACGGCCCTCCATTCTCTGAGCGATGGCCCTCCATTCTCTGAGCGACTGCCCTCCATTCTCTGAGCGACGGCCCTCCATTCTCTGAGCGGCTGCCCTCCTTTCTCTGAGCTGCCCTCCATTCTCTGAGCTGCCCTCCATTCTCTGAGCGACGGCCCTCCATTCTCTGAGCGATGGCCCTCCATTCTCTGAGCGACGGCCCTCCATTCTCTGAGCGACGGCCCTCCATCCTCTGAGCGACGGCCCTCCATCCTCTGAGCGACGGCCCTCCATCCTCTGAGCGACTGCCCTCCATTCTCTGAGCGACTGCCCTCCTTTCTCTGAGCTGCCCTCCATTCTCCGATCGACGGCCCTCCATTCTTTCAGCGGCAGCCCTCCATTCTCCGATCGACGGCCCTCTATTCTCTCAGTGGCTGCCCTCCATTCTCTGAGCGACGGCCCTCCATTCTCTGAGTGGCGGCCCTCCATTCTCTGAGTGGCAGCCCTCCATTCTCTGAGCGGCTGCCCTCCATTCTCTGAGCGACGGCCCTCCATTCTCTGAGCGGCGGCCCTCCATTCTCTGAGCGGCGGCCCTCCATTCTCTGAGCGGCTGCCCTCCATTCTCTGAGCGACGGCCCTCCATTCTCTGAGCGACGGCCCTCCATTCTCTGAGCTGCCCTCCATTCTCTGAGCTGCCCTCCATTCTCTCAGCGGCTGCCCTCCATTCTCTCAGCGGCGGGCCTCCATTCTCTGAGCGACGGCCCTCCATTCTCTGAGCGACGGCCCTCCATTCTCTGAGCTGCCCTCCTTTCTCTGAGCTGCCCTCCATTCTCTGAGCTGCCCTCCATTCTCCGACCGACGTCCCTCCATTCTCTCAGCGGCTGCCCTCCATTCTCTGAGCGACGGCCCTCCATTCTCTGAGCGACGGCCCTCCATTCTCTGAGCGACGGCCCTCCATTCTCTGAGCGACTGCCCTCCTTTCTCTGAGCTGCCCTCCTTTCTCTGAGCTGCCCTCCTTTCTCCGATCGACGGCCCTCCATTCTCTCAGCGGCTGCCCTCCATTCTCTGAGCGACGGCCCTCCATTCTCTGAGCGACGGCCCTCCATTCTCTGAGCGACGGCCCTCCATTCTCTGAGCGGCTGCCCTCCTTTCTCTGAGCTGCCCTCCATTCTCTGAGATGCCCTCCATTCTCCGACCGACGTCCCTCCATTCTCTCAGCGGCTGCCCTCCATTCTCTGAGCGACGGCCCTCCATTCTCTGAGCGACGGTCCTCCATTCTCTGAGCGACGGCCCTCCATTCTCTGAGCGACGGCCCTCCATTCTCTGAGAGGCCCTCCATTCTGTGAGCGACGGCCCTCCATTCTCTCAGCGGCTGCCCTCCATTCTCTGAGCGACGGCCCTCCATTCTCTGAGCGACGGCCCTCCATTCTCTGAGCGGCTGCCCTCCATTCTCTGAGAGGCCCTCCATTCTGTGAGCGACGGCCCTCCATTCTCTCAGCGGCTGCCCTCCATTCTCTGAGCGACGGCCCTCCATTCTCTGAGCGACGGCCCTCCATTCTCTGAGCGGCTGCCCTCCATTCTCTCAGCGGCTGCCCTCCATTCTCTCAGCGGCGGGCCTCCATTCTCTGAGCGACGGCCCTCCATTCTCTGAGCGACGGCCCTCCATTCTCTGAGCGACGGCCCTCCATTCTCTGAGCGGCTGCCCTCCTTTCTCTGAGCTGCCCTCCATTCTCTGAGCTGCCCTCCATTCTCCGACCGACGTCCCTCCATTCTCTCAGCGGCTGCCCTCCATTCTCTGAGCGACGGCCCTCCATTCTCTGAGCGACGGCCCTCCATTCTCTGAGCGACGGCCCTCCTTTCTCTGAGCGACTGCCCTCCTTTCTCTGAGCTGCCCTCCTTTCTCTGAGCTGCCCTCCTTTCTCCGATCGACGGCCCTCCATTCTCTCAGCGGCTGCCCTCCATTCTCTGAGCGACGGCCCTCCATTCTCTGAGCGACGGCCCTCCATTCTCTGAGCGACGGCCCTCCATTCTCTGAGCGGCTGCCCTCCTTTCTCTGAGCTGCCCTCCATTCTCTGAGATGCCCTCCATTCTCCGACCGACGTCCCTCCATTCTCTCAGCGGCTGCCCTCCATTCTCTGAGCGACGGCCCTCCATTCTCTGAGCGACGGCCCTCCATTCTCTGAGCGACGGCCCTCCATTCTCTGAGCGACGGCCCTCCATTCTCTGAGAGGCCCTCCATTCTGTGAGCGACGGCCCTCCATTCTGTGAGCGACGGCCCTCCATTCTCTCAGCGGCTGCCCTCCATTCTCTGAGCGACGGCCCTCCATTCTCTGAGCGACGGCCCTCCATTCTCTGAGCGACGGCCCTCCATTCTCTGAGCGGCTGCCCTCCATTCTCTGAGAGGCCCTCCATTCTGTGAGCGACGGCCCTCCATTCTCTCAGCGGCTGCCCTCCATTCTCTGAGCGACGGCCCTCCATTCTCTGAGCGACGGCCCTCCATTCTCTGAGCGGCTGCCCTCCATTCTCTGAGCGGCTGCCCTCCATTCTCTGAGCGGCTGCCCTCCATTCTCTGAGCTGCCCTCCATTCTCTGAGCGACGGCCCTCCATTTTCTGAGCGACGGCCCTCCATTTTCTGAGCGACGGCCCTCCATTCTCTGAGCGACTGCCCTCCATTCTCTGAGCGGCTGCCCTCCTTTCTCTGAGCTGTTCTCCATTCTCCGATCGACGGCCCTCCATTCTCTGAGCGACGGCCCTCCATTCTCTGAGCGACGGCCCTCCATTCTCTCAGCGGCTGCCCTCCATTCTCTGAGCGACGGCCCTCCATTCTCTGAGCGACGGCCCTCCATTCTCTCAGCGGCTGCCCTCCATTCTCTGAGCGGCGGCCCTCCATTCTCTGAGCGACGGCCCTCCATTCTCTGAGCGGCGGCCCTCCATTGTCTGAGCGACGGCCCTCCATTCTCTGAGCGACGGCCCTCCATTCTCTGAGCGACGGCCCTCCATTCTCTCAGCGGCTGCCCTCCATTCTCTGAGCGGCGGCCCTCCATTCTCTGAGCGACGGCCCTCCATTCTCTGAGCGGCGGCCCTCCATTCTCTGAGCGGCGGCCCTCCATTCTCTGAGCGACGGCCCTCCATTCTCTGAGCGACGGCCCTCCATTCTCTGAGCGGCTGCCCTCCATTCTCTGAGCTGCCCTCCATTCTCCGATCGACGGCCCTCCATTCTCTGAGCGACGGCCCTCCATTCTCTCAGCGGCTGCCCTCCTTTCTCTGAGCTGCCCTCCATTCTCTGAGCTGCCCTCCATTCTCCGACCGACGTCCCTCCATTCTCTCAGCGGCTGCCCTCCATTCTCTGAGCGACGGCCCTCCATTCTCTGAGCGACTGCCCTCCATTCTCTGAGCGACGGCCCTCCATTCTCTGAGCGACTGCCCTCCTTTCTCTGAGCTGCCCTTCTTTCTCCGATCGACGTCCCTCCATTCT
This sequence comes from Pelophylax lessonae, assembly GCF_965119305.1. Taxonomy (NCBI): domain Eukaryota; kingdom Metazoa; phylum Chordata; class Amphibia; order Anura; family Ranidae; genus Pelophylax; species Pelophylax lessonae. The sequence goes on from NC_138780.1 coordinate 464,904, forward strand.
CTCAGCGGCTGCCCTCCATTCTCTGAGCGACGGCCCTCCATTCTCTGAGCGACGGCCCTCCATTCTCTGAGCGACGGCCCTCCATTCTCTGAGCGGCTGCCCTCCATTCTCTGAGCTGCCCTCCATTCTCCGATCGACGGCCCTCCATTCTCTGAGCGACGGCCCTCCATTCTCTCAGCGGCTGCCCTCCTTTCTCTGAGCTGCCCTCCTTTCTCTGAGCTGCCCTCCTTTCTCCGATCGACGGCCCTCCATTCTCTCAGCGGCTGCCCTCCATTCTCTGAGCGACGGCCCTCCATTCTCTGAGCGACGGCCCTCCATTCTCTGAGCGACGGCCCTCCTTTCTCTGAGCTGCCCTCCATTCTCTGAGATGCCCTCCATTCTCCGACCGACGTCCCTCCATTCTCTCAGCGGCTGCCCTCCATTCTCTGAGCGACGGCCCTCCATTCTCTGAGCGACGGCCCTCCATTCTCTGAGCGACGGCCCTCCATTCTCTGAGCGACGGCCCTCCATTCTCTGAGCGGCTGCCCTCCATTCTCTGAGAGGCCCTCCATTCTGTGAGCGACGGCCCTCCATTCTCTCAGCGGCTGCCCTCCATTCTCTGAGCGACGGCCCTCCATTCTCTGAGCGACGGCCCTCCATTCTCTGAGCGACGGCCCTCCATTCTCTGAGCGGCTGCCCTCCATTCTCTGAGAGGCCCTCCATTCTGTGAACGACGGCCCTCCATTCTCTCAGCGGCTGCCCTCCATTCTCTGAGCGACGGCCCTCCATTCTCTGAGCGACGGCCCTCCATTCTCTGAGCGACGGCCCTCCATTCTCTGAGTGGCTGCCCTCCATTCTCTGAGCGGCTGCCCTCCATTCTCTGAGCGGCTGCCCTCCATTCTCTGAGCGGCTGCCCTCCATTCTCTGAGCGACGGCCCTCCATTTTCTGAGCGACGGCCCTCCATTTTCTGAGCGACGGCCCTCCATTCTCTGAGCGACTGCCCTCCATTCTCTGAGCGGCTGCCCTCCTTTCTCTGAGCTGCTCTCCATTCTCCGATCGACGGCCCTCCATTCTCTGAGCGACGGCCCTCCATTCTCTGAGCGACGGCCCTCCATTCTCTCAGCGGCTGCCCTCCATTCTCTGAGCGACGGCCCTCCATTCTCTGAGCGACGGCCCTCCATTCTCTCAGCGGCTGCCCTCCATTCTCTGAGCGGCGGCCCTCCATTCTCTGAGCGACGGCCCTCCATTCTCTGAGCGGCGGCCCTCCATTCTCTGAGCGACGGCCCTCCATTCTCTGAGCGACGGCCCTCCATTCTCTGAGCGACGGCCCTCCATTCTCTCAGCGGCTGCCCTCCATTCTCTGAGCTGCCCTCCATTCTCCGATCGACGGCCCTCCATTTTCTGAGCGACGGCCCTCCATTCTCTGAGCGACGGCCCTCCATTCTCTCAGCGGCTGCCCTCCATTCTCTGAGCGACGGGCCTCCATTCTCTACACATCCCATGAGGCATTGTAAAACTCTGACATTCACATACATGACTAGGCATGATGGGAATTGTAGTTCCTGAACAACTGCTGGGCCATAGTTTGGGAATCCCTGTTATACTATATTACACACATGCTAGGAGGGGGGAGGGGACAGGGTTAGGTGGTGCTGGGAATTCTCCTTTAATCTTGGTGTGCTTTGTTGGGTGTTTCCAGCCCCTCCTCTGATGTGACTCTCCCGGATTTATGAGTCCCAAGACTCTCTTCCTCTCCCTTTAATCCAGACCTCCAATCCCCACCTTTCCACTCCAATCCCCCCCATCCTCTTCAGTCCCCTCTTATCCCCCCAATACCACCTATCCTCTCCAATCCCCTCAAATCCCCCCCAATCCTCTCCAATCCCCTCCTGCCTCCCATCTATCCTCCCCCATCCCCACCAATCCCCTCCTACCCTTTCTAATGCCCTCCTATCCCCCCCTATACCCTCCAATCCCCTCCAATCCCCCCCCCAATCCTCTCCAATCCCCTCCTGCCTCCCATCTATCCTATCCCCCTCCCAGTCCCCTCCTATCCTCCCCCATCCCCACCAGTCCCCTCCTACCCCCCTATCCTCTCTAATGCCCTCCTATCCCTCCAATCCCCTCAAATCCCCCCCCAATCCTCTCCAATCCCCTCCTACCCCCCTATCCTCTCTAATGCCCTTCTATCCCCTCAAATCCCCCCCAATCCCCTCCTGCCTCCCATCTATCCTATCCCCCTCTCAGTCCCCTCCAATCCCCCCCATCTCCTCCCCCATGCCCACCAATCCCCCTCATTCCCTCCAATCCTCTCCTATCCCATCCAACACCCTCCTATTCCCACCTATCCTGGATGAATAAGTGGGACGCTTTTGTTGTACTTTATCTATTATAGTATTTTTATACATTGTAGACTTTTATATATTTTATTTTACAATGTGATCTTTAATGATGATTCAAAGTTTTTTTTTTCTGTTTGTGTGTACCTACTGTGTGTATATAATCAATGTGTGTACCTACTGTGTGTATATATATACAGCATCTCCCCATTTGCCCCAGGCTGGAGATCGGAGTGTTCCTCTGAGACGTGTTGCCTGGTTACAACCCCGGAGAGGCGCCGTGTACTCTGCATAATGCTGCATCTCCTCTCCAGCTCCGCCTTCAGCGTTTTCATGTTGATATTTACTGCATCTTGTGTGTATTGTAACTGCTACCACCATTCCCCCACCTTCCACCATCATTCCCCCACCTTCCACCCCCATTCCCCCACCTTCCACCATCATTCCCCCACCTTCCACCCCCATTCCCCCACCTTCCACCATCATTCCCCCACCTTCCACCATCATTCCCCCACCTTCCACCACCATTCCCCACCTTCCACCATCATTCCCCCACCTTCCACCACCATTCCCCCTCCTTCCACCACCATCCCCCATCATTCCCCCTCCTTCCACCACCATTCCCCCTCCTTCCACCACCATTCCCCCATCATTCCCCCTCCTTCCACCACCATTCCCCCTCCTTCCACCATCATTCCCCCTCCTTCCACCACCATTCCCCCACCTTCCACCATCATTCCCCCACCTTCCACCACCATTCCCCACCTTCCACCACCATCCCCGAATAATCCCCACTCCTTCCACCACCATTCCACCCCCTTCCACCATCATTCCCCCTCCTTTCACCACCATTCCACCATCATTCCCCCTCCTTCCACCACCATTCCCCCATCATACCCCCTCCTTCCACCATCATTCCCCCTCCTTCCACCATCATACCCCCTCCTTCCACCATCATTCCCATCATTCCCCCTTCTTCCACCACCATTCCCCCATCATTCCCCCTCCTTCCACCATCATTCCCCCTCCTTGCACCATCATTCCCCCTCCTTCCACCATCATTCCCCCATCATATCCCCTCCTTCCACCATCATTCCCCCTCCTTCCACCACCATTCCCCCATCATACCCCCTCCTTCCACCATCATTCCCATCATTCCCCCTCCTTCCACCACCATTCCCCCTCCTTCCACCATCATTCCCCCTCCTTCCACCATCATTCCCCCATCATTCCCCCTCCTTCCACCATCATTCCCCCTCCTTCCACCATCATACCCCCTCCTTCCACCACCATTCCCCCATCATACCCCCTCCTTCCACCATCATTCCCCCTTCTTCCACCACCATTCCCCCATCATTCCCCCTCCTTCCACCACCATTCCCCCTCCTTCCACCATCATTCCCCCTCCTTCCACCACCATTCCCCCATCATTCCCCCTCCTTCCACCACCATTCCCCCATCATTCCCCCTCCTTGCACCATCATTCCCCCTCCTTCCACCATCATTCCCCCATCATATCCCCTCCTTCCACCATCATTCCCCCTCCTTCCACCACCATTCCCCCATCATACCCCCTCCTTCCACCATCATTCCCATCATTCCCCCTCCTTCCACCACCATTCCCCCTCCTTCCACCATCATTCCCCCTCCTTCCACCATCATTCCCATCATTCCCCCTCCTTCCACCACCATTCCCCCATCATTCCCCCTCCTTCCATCATCATTCCCATCATTCCCCCTCCTTCCACCATCATTCCCCCTCCTCCTCCCCTCCCATTCTCTTCTAGGGGCCTCCTCCTCCTCCCCACCACTCCTCTTCCGGTACTTCCTCCTCCTCCTCTTCTGAGCCCCCCCCACTCCTGGGGCTTCCTCCTCCCCTCCTGTCCTCTTCTGGGGCTTCCTCCTCCCCTCCTGTCCTCTTCTGGGGCTTCCTCCTCCTCTCCTGTCCTCTTCTGGGGCTTCCTTGTCCTCTTCTGGGGCTTCCTTCTCCCCTCCTGTCCTCTTCTGGGGCTTCCTCCTCCCCTCCTGTCCTCTTCTGGGGCTTCCTCCTCCCCTCCTGTCCTCTTCTGGGGCTTCCTCCTCCCCTCCTGTCCTCTTCTGGGGCTTCCTCCTCCTCTCCTGTCCTTCTTCTGGGGCTTCCTCCTCCTCTCCTGTCCTCCTTCTGGGGCTTCCTCCTCCCCTCCTGTCCTCTTCTGGGGCTTCCTCCTCCTCTCCTGTCCTCTTCTGGGGCTTCCTTTTCAAATCTTTCCTCCTCCCCTTCCATCCTCTTCCGGGGCTTCCCACTTTTGTCAGCTGTCCCTGCCCTCTGTGCCCACTCCCATGAATTATTGCATTTTGATGTATATGGGACAGATGCACCCTCCCCCTCCATCACCATCCAGGCTGCATGCTTGGATATGGGTCCGGTATGAAATTTGGGGGACCTCACACTGAATTTCTTCAGATATTGGTGGCAGGTAATTGCCTCACTTGCGTTGCTGCTGTAGTGAGTTGACCCCACAGTGATCTCATCCTCCCGGATAATGACCCCCATTTCTCTCTATTCATAGGTGGTGTGATCACATACGATGATCTGAAGAAGCTGATCAACTCTGGATCCGTCCAATTATTCGATGTCCGGAATCCAGAGGAGGTGCAGGGTGGGAAAATTCCGAACTCAGTCAATATACCAGGTAAGGTTACATCCTCCATGTTGTCTGTGGGATGAATGGTCAAGTGACATCCTCCATGTTGTCTAAATAAGGTGACGTCACAACCTCCATGTTGTCTGCAGGATGTACGGTCAGATGAGGCCACATCTTCCATGTCTGAGTCAGGTCTTGTCACGTCTTCCACGTTGTCTGAGGGATGTATCACCAGGTGACATCCTCCATGTTGTCTAAATAAGGTGACGTCACAACCTCCATGTTGTCTGCAGGATGTACGGTCAGATGAGGCCACATCTTCCATGTCTGAGTCAGGTCTTGTCACGTCTTCCACGTTGTCTGAGGGATGTATAGTCAGCTGACATCCTCTCCTTTATGTTGTCTATTGGATAAATGGTCAGGTGACGTCACATCCTCAATGTTGTCTGTGGGATGGACGCTAAGGTGAGGTCCCTGGCTCCTATAAACATCCTCCGTGTTGTCTGTGGGATGGATGGTCAGGTGAGGTCACGTCCTCCACATTTTTCTCTATTTTGTTACATTTGTGAGGGACTGTTTTCTTGTATTTGCCCTGAACTATTCCTGGTTTGGTTGATTCGGAATTATACATGTTCATTGACAAAGCTGGTCACGTTGGCCTCTGTTCCATGTACTCCAATGTAGGAGACGGACAGTCTGACCTGGGGTGGGATCTCGGATTAATCCCAACATATTCTGGGTGGGAATGGAGTCACATAGGTGGCTATTTGTTTAATTAGCCTAATGTTTATAGTATATGTTGGCTGTTCCTTAGATATGTTAATTTTATCTCTATTTACAATTTGTATTGTTAGGATTGTGTGGTATATCCTTGTGTGAGTTTTTAATAAAGAGAGTTCCAGTTCCAGAGCACCTAAGCTAGTGTTGGCTAGATTATTGGGTGCTATGCAATATTCAGCTAGAATACCTGGTTATTGGGGCCAGACTGGAGAATGCTATATCTTAACGGAAGCACTCAAGCTGGGTGCTGGACGGTTCCGTCACAGAACCAGGTATTATAGCTGAGCACCCAAGGACTAGACGACACTAGCTTGGGTGAAAACTGGAACGTGAACTGAATTTATTGTAAATTCACTCAGAATATATACCATGCAGGATCAGGTAAAAGCTTGATCACATTATCCTAGACAATTCGCACGTCTAAGGAACAGCCTACTAAACCGTACCCTAATTACCAACAAGCCCGCCCTATAGGCGTTTGACGTCGGGAATGTGGTTGTATTATCCTGACTGGACGTCATATGATGGCGGCAGGATAATACGCTCTGCGCGCCCCCTGGGGGGCGCGCAGAGCGGCGATCGGTGATGCGAAGTGTCAGTCTGACTCCCTGCATCTCCGATCTCGGTAAAGAGCCTACTGACGTAGGCTCTCTACCATGTGACCAGCTGTGTCCAATCACGGCTGGTCACATAGTAAACAGGAAGAGTCGTTGATCGGCTTTCCTCAGTACGTGCCTGACAGGCACGAGTAAAGGAGCGCCGATCGGCGGCTCCCCTGACAGGGGAGGGGTCGGCACTGGTAATCAGATCATTGATTACCAGTGCAGACCCTCGGGGGGGTGCCACTAGAACCACCAGGGATGCCCACCCATGACCCCAGGGATGCCCACCCATGACCCCAGGGATGCCCACTATAGCCACCAGGGATGGCAATTTAGGGCTCAGGGAGCCCCCCTTGCCCTCCCCATCAGCGCTGCCCGACAGTGCCCTCCCTATCAGTGCTGCCCACCAGTGCCCATTATTGCCATCTATCAGTGTCGCCCACCAGTGCCCATTATTGCCCACCAGTGCTGCCTATCAGCGCCCATCAGTGCTGCCCGTCAGTGCCAATCAGTGCCCACCAGTGCGGCATATCAGTGCCCATCAGTGCCACCTATCAGTGCCCATCAATGCCTCCTATCAGTGCCGCCTATCAGTGCCCACCAATGCCGCCCATCAGTGCCACCCCCTCAGTGCCACCCCATCAGTGCCTGTCAGTGCAGTCTCATCAGTGCAGGAAAAAACGTATTTATTTACAAAATTGTATAACAAACAAAAAAACTTTTTTTTTTTTTTTTTTTAACTTTTCGGTCTTTTTTTATTTGTTTAGCAAAAAGGAAAAAACCCAGAGGTGATCAAATACCACCAAAAGAAAGCTCTATTTGTGGGGGGAAATGACATAAATTTGGTGTAGGTACAGTGTTGCATGACCGCGCAATTGTCATTCAAAATGCAACAGCGCTAAAAGGGGAAAATTGGCCTGGGCAGGAAGGGGGTGAAAGTGCCCGGTATTGAAGTGGTTAATCAGGGGGTGCCCAGACCATCCGGCAACAAGCCCACAACCCTGGATACAGAAAGTACATTATCATACGCAAAAACACATAACATCCCACAATGGTTCCATAACAAGTTAAAGTGGTCCCAATATTAATCATTTCTCCAAGAGATGATCAGACAAATAGAAACAATAGGTCACTCAATTAACATGGGAATTCACACCTAGGAGGCACACAGTGGGAATTCACACCTAGGAGGAACACAGTGGGAATGCACACCTAGGAGGAACACAATGGGAAGGCACACCTAGGAGGCACACAGTGGGAATGCACACCTAGGAGGAACACAGTGGGAATGCACACCTAGGAGGCACACAGTGGGAATTCACACCTAGGAGGAACACAATGGGAATTCACACCTAGGAGGCACACCTAGGAGGAACACAGTGGGAAGGCACACCTAGGAGGCACACAGTGGGAAGGCACACCTAGGAAGCACACAATGGGAAGGCACACCTAGGAGGCACACCTAGGAGGCACACAGTGGGAATTCACACCTAGGAGGAACACAATGGGAATTCACACCTAGGAGGCACACCTAGGAGGCACACCTAGGAGGAACACAGCGGGAAGGCACACCTAGGAGGCACACCTAGGAGGCACACCTAGGAGGAACACAGTGGGAAGGCACACCTAGGAGGCACACCTAGGAGGAACACAATGGGAATGCACACCTAGGAGGAACACAATGGGGAAAAGACACACATAACACCTTAAACAGATTATAGCAGACCCCATTATTAGGCTGTCCAGCACCAGTCTACAACAGTTTGAGACAAAGCTCATACAATGTTCCAGCAGTCTGAAAAGGTGGAATTAATTTATCTTCATAGATTTCTGAAGGGATATCGTTTACTAAATATTTCTGTCCAAAGTCCCAAAGTAAAGGAGTCTCTCCTAGCCAGTCTGCAGGAGGGCCACCATATTCCCTGACCATTAATCTGTGTAAGATTAATATTATACCTTTCCATCCACTCCAGAAGGGAAGCTTTATTGTCCTTTTTTAGAGAATTAATCCAAGCCTCTCTCTCAGCGTTCATCATGTTGTTGTCTATCATTAGAGATTGATCTTCTCTCTCTATTGGCCAAAATCAGTGGGTAGGAGGCTTGCCCCTAGTCCCCTCCAAAGGCCCCTGTCCTGGTTGGGTTTGTCACATTTCTCCCCATCCAAAGTAGACTAACCAGGTCCCAGACGTCCACCTGGTCTGGACATGTGTAAGGCGGGCAGAGTGAACCCACATAGGTGGTTAACATGATCCCCACTCTTGGCCACACAGAAGGGTTGTCATCAGTAGGTGTGGGACAGATGTAGTGGACTCTCAGACTGCCAGCGCTTCAGCTTGGTGGTCTTTACCGTCCTGCTCGGCCTGCTGCTGGGGAGAAGGCATGACTGCCCTGGCTCCCTGCAGCTCCGGAGTTCTTGCTGGGGTTGATAGCACCCTGTCCTGTTGCCAGCACTTCAGCTGGGAGTAGGAGCTTCACTACACTCACCTGTCACTGGGGAGAGGGGCTGCCTGCCCTGGTTTCCTACAGCTCAGGAGCTGTTGCCGGTGCTGGACAGAGGGTGGTAGCACTTTGCCCTGATGCCAGTGCTTCTGCTAGGGACCCCTCATCATCAACTCCGGCTAACTGTTGGGGAGGGAGGCTGGCTTCCACCAGTCTCAGACTGTGGATCTGCCGCTGGGGAGGAAGGACAACCACCTCCTCTCCCTGGTCCTTGGCCTGCTGCTGGGAAGGGGGAATGGCTTCCTCCCCTCCCTTCATCTCTGACTGCCGCAGGGGAAAAAGAACCACCACTTTCTCACCCTGGGCCTCCAGAATCTTTTATATACTTGTTCCAGCTCCCATTCTTGCCATATTAAAAAAAAAATCAATATCTACTTGCAATCCAAGATTGTTGGAATATCCATTTCTCTAAGATCCCGGATGTCATACCTCCGCCACTCAGGTGTACTTAGGAAGTCCGGATCTTTCTGGATTCTTTCGAATAATAGTCCTGGACCATCAAAATCATAGCCCTCCATGGGCGTATCATCCTTCAGCCATGGACGGACTGGGGTAATGTCCCAATGAGGCACTCGGTATCCTTCATCCAACATCATCTTGATGCAGACCAGACATTCCAGTTGGGTCACCCATTCCTGCTGGGTCTGCTTACTGAGGAAGGGCATCCGTAAGTCCCGCTGGAGCCTATCCTGCTCCTCCGAGGTAGCAAGAGCCTTCTCATCATGCTCTTGCTCCAACTGCAGGGCATCTCTCCATAGCCCCCAGCGCATGACATCCCTCCACACCAGTGTGTCCTGTACAGAACCAGGTCCACCAGACTGGGTGAGCTCTCGCTACATCCATCGCTTCCTTGGTGGAAGCCATATCCGAAACTCCGCTTCCATGGTGACCGGCTCATGAAACATTTCTTTGATATCACCAGACAATAGGTCCCAGTGGTGGTTTGGATTGCCTGTAGGGAGGAAGCCTCTCCAGCCCACCTCTGTCAACCAAATATAACGAAACTGTCCATCACCCAGTGCCTGCTTCCTCTAGTCTGGAACCAGGTATTATAGCTGAGCACCCAAGGACTAGACGATCCTAGCTTAGGTGCAAACTGGAACTTGAACTGACTTTATTGTAAATTCACCCAGAATATATACCATGCAGGATCAGGTAAAAGCTTGATCACATGATCCTAGACAATTAACACGTCTAATGAACAGCCAACATAAACATACAAAGTACGCTAATTAACAGCAAGCCTTGATTAGTCAGGGGGTGCCCCAACCATCCGTCAACAAGCCCACAACCCTGGATACACAAAATACATTACTCATTAATATAAGCATAAACACATAACATCCCACAATAGTTCCATAACAAGGTAAAGTGGTCACAATATTAATCTCATCTCTAAGAGATGATCAGACAGACAAAAACAATAGGTGACTCAATTAACAATGGGAATGCACACCTAGGAGGCGCACAATGGGAATGCACACCTAGGAGGAGCACAATGGGAATGCACACCTAGGAGGAGCACAATGGGAATGCACACCTAGGAGGCGCACAATGCGAATGCACACCTAGGAGGCGCGCAATGGGAATGCACACCTAGGAGGCGCGCAATGCGAATGCGCACCTAGGGGGCGCGTAATGGGAATGCGCACCTAGGAGGCGCGCAATGGGGAAAAGACACACATAACACCTTAAACAGATTATAGCAGGAGACCCCGGTATCAGACTGTCCGGGAACCAGTCTACAACAGTCTATGATGTAAAGCTCTTACAATGTTCCAGTAGTCTGAAAAGATGGAATTAATTTATCTTCATAGATTTCTTGAGGGAAGTTATTGATAAATATTTCTGTCCCAATTGAAGGAGATTCTCCAACCCAGTCAGCAGGAGGACCACCATATTCCCTCCGACCATTACCTGTACAGGAGGACCACCATATTCCCTCCGACCATTACCCTGTACAGGAGGACCACCATATTCCCTCCGACCATTACCCTGTACAAGATTATTATTACATCTTTCCATCCACTTCCGAAGGGAAGCTTTATTGTCCTTATTCAGAGAAGTGATCCAAGCCTCGCTCTCAGCATTCATCACATTGTCCATCATTAGAGAATAACCTGCTGTCTCCATGGGATCAGAGGTCCAACTGAGCTCTTCACCGTGCCCTCTTCAAAAGCCCCTGTCATGGCTGGGTCTGTCACATTGTCTGAGTCAGGTGACGTCACCTCCCCTATGTTGTCTGGATGGTCAGGTGACGTCACCTCCCCCATGTTGTCTGTGGGATGGATGGTCAGGTGAAGTCAGGTCCTCCCTGTTGTCTGAGTCAGGTGACGTCACCTCATCCATGTTGTCTGTGGGATGGATGGTCAGGTGGAGTCAGGTCTTCCCTGTTGTCTGAGTGAGGTGACGTCACCTCCTCCATGTTGTCTGTGGGATGGATGGTCAGGTGAAGTCACGTCCTCCCTGTTGTCTGAGTCAGGTGACGTCACCTCCTCCATGTTGTCTGTGGGATGGATGGTCAGGTGGAGTCAGGTCTTCCCTGTTGTCTGAGTCAGGTGACGTCACCTCATCCATGTTGTCTGTGGGATGGATGGTCAGGTGGAGTCAGGTCTTTCCTGTTGTCTGAGTCAGGTGACGTCACCTCATCCATGTTGTCTGTGGGATGGATGGATGGTCAGGTGGGGTCCCTGGCTCCCATGAACATCCTCCCATTATACATATGTTGCGTTTTTGGTGTCTTTCAGTTGCGGAAATAGAAGCGGCTCTGAACATGGACGCTGCTGCATTTAAACAGAAATACAATGCAGAGAAACCGAAACCGGAAGATGACAACCTGATATTCCACTGCATGCTGGGGCGGAGAGGACAGCGGGCTGCCGACATCGCCGTCACCCAGGGATACACAAAGTACGTATGTCATACCGATTGTCCCTATTATCTCCATGAATTAGAAATACAACTTCCATCATTATATCGCCATCCGGGGAAGGGGGGGGCCCATCCCATTCCAACCCAACCCATCCCATCCCAACCCATCCCATCCCAACCCAACCCAACCCATCCCATCCCAACCCATCCCAACTCAACCCATCCCATTCCGACCCATCCCATTCCAACCCATCCCATCCCAACTCAACCCATCCCAACTCAACCCATCCCAACTCAACCCATCCCAACCCAACCCATCCCATCCCAACTCAACCCGACCTGAACCAAAACATCCTAGGTGGGGCACCATCCCAACCTGAACTAAAAGCTCCACCTCCCCGGAGATATTCCCAGCTTTTATTACACACATTTTAATAATATTTTCAATAAATACGTATAATACAGATATTGTGACCACTTGCGTCCTGACTATGATCTGTCATGTCTACGCATTTCACAGGAAAAGTCGCTTCCTCAGGACTTGGGACACACCACACACACACTATATTACCAAAAGTATTGGGACGCCGGCCATTACACACACATGAACTTTAATGGCCCCCCAGTCTTAGTCTGTAGGGTTCAATATTGAGTTGGCTCTGCCCTTTGCAGCTATAACAGCTTCAACTCTTCTGGGAAGGCTGTCCACAAGGTTTAGGAGTGTCTATGGGAATGTTTCACCATTCTTCCAGAAGCAAATTTGTGAGGTCAGGCACTGATGTTGGATGAGAAGGCCTGGCTCGCAATCTCTGCTCTAATTCATGCCAATTGTGTTCTATTGGGTTTAGGTCAGGGCTCTGTGCAGGCCAGTCAAGTTCCTCCACCCCAAACTCGCTCATCCATGTCTTTATGGACCTTGCTTTGTGCACTGGTGTGCAGTCATGTTGGAACAGGAAGGGGCCATCCCCAAACTCCTCCCACAAAGTTGGGAGCACGAAATTGTCCAAAATGTCTTGGTATGCTGATGCCTTAAGAGTTCCCTTCACTGGAACTAAGGAGCCAAACCCAACCCCTGAAAAACACCCCCACACCATAATCCCCCCTCCACCAAATGATTTTGTGATCAGTGCACAAAGCAAGGTCCATAAAGACATGGATGAGCGAGTTTGGGGTGGAGGAACGTGACTGACCTGCACAGAGTCCTGACCTCAACCCCATAGAACACCTTTGGGAGGATATAGAGCGGAGACTGTGAGCCAGGCCTTCTCATCCAATATCAGTACCTGACCTCACAGATGCGCTTCTGGAGGAATGGTGAAACATTCCCATAGACACTCCTAAACCTTGTGGACGGCCTTCCCAGAAGAGTTGAAGCTGTTATAGCTGCAAAGGGCGGAGCCACCTCAATATTGAACCCTATGGACTAAGACTGGGATGCCATTAAAGTTCATGTGTGTGTAAAGGCCGGTGTCCCAATACTTTTGGTGATATAGTGTATATAGAGAGGTGTCCCAATACTTTTGGTCATATAGTGTATATAGAGAGGGGTCCCAATACTTTTGGTCATATAGTGTATATAGAGAGGGGTCCCAATACTTTTGGTCATATAGTGTATATAGAGAGGCGTCCCAATACTTTTGGTCATATAGTGTATATAGAGAGGCGTCCCAATACTTTTGGTCATATGGTGAATTTTCAATATCAATCAATAAAGAGAAAGAAATATATTCCACAAATTTACACCAATAGGAATGGGATGTTGGGGGCGGCGAATGATTTCCTGCCGTCTCCGAATAACGATCTCCTGATATTTGTTCCGATGGATTGGTGTAAATTTCATCAGATTATGAGTGCGGGGCCCCTAGGGGCCCTCTCCATCCTGGTATACTCAGGGACCCCTGTATACTGAAGGAGTAGAATGTGGTCCATGAATAGTGAGGAGAGGAATTGTGGGAGATAAGTGGCCCCGCTCTGCTCCTGCACCCCATGGGGGTCACAGTGTGATGTCATAGAATGTCAGCTTACCGTCTCTCCTCCCTGCAGGGCCCGCAACTACCTCGGAGCATACAAGGAATGGGCTGAGAAGGAGGGAAGGTGATCCACGACACCCACCGCTGCCACCAACGACAACCCATTCCCGGGATGATAGAAGCAATACATTGTAATAAATTATACTTCACACAGTGTGGTCTCTGACTCCTCCTTCCTTCTGACACTGACCACACCCACACAGATCCTCCATAAACACAGTGTGGTCTTTGACTCCTCCTTCTTCCTGAGGCTGGCCACACCCACCCAGATGCTCCATACACACAGTGCGGTCTCTGACTCCTCCTTCTTCCTGAGGCTGTCCACACCCACCCAGATGCTCCATACACACAGTGTGTTCTCTGACTCCTCCTTCTTCCTGCAATTGACCACACCCACAAAGATCCTCCATACACACAGTGTGGTCTCTGACTCTTTCTTCTTCCTGACACTGACCACACCCACACAGATGTACAGAGTGCAGAGTTTAGGGGTGTGCTACGCACATAGTGCAGAGTTCAGGGGTGTGCTACGCACATAGTGCAGAGTTCAGGGGTGTGCTACGCACATAGTGCAGAGTTCAGGGGTGTGCTACGCACATAGTGCAGAGTTCAGGGGTGTGCTACGCACATAGTGCAGAGTTCAGGGGTGTGCTACGCACATAGCGCAGAGTTCAGGGGTGTGCTACGTACATAGCGCAGAGTTCAGGGGTTTGCTACGTACATAGCGCAGAGTTCAGGGGTGTGCTACGCACATAGGGCAGAGTTCAGGGGTGTGCTACCCACATAGTGCAGAGTTCAGGGGTGTGCTACGCACATAGTGCAGAGTTCAGGGCTGTGCTACGTACATAGCGCAGAGTTCAGGGCTGTGCTACGTACATAGCGCAGAGTTCAGGGGTGTGCTACGTACATAGCGCAGAGTTCAGGGGTGTGCTACGTACATAGCGCAGAGTTCAGGGGTTTGCTACGTACATAGCGCAGAGTTCAGGGGTTTGCTACGTACATAGCGCAGAGTTCAGGGGTCTGCTACGCACGTAGTGCAGAGTTCAGGGGTGTGCTACGCACATAGTGCAGAGTTCAGGGCTGTGCTACGCACATAGTGCAGAGTTCAGGGGTGTGCTACCCACATAGTGCAGAGTTCAGGGGTGTGCTACGTACATAGTGCAGAGTTCAGGGGTGTGCTATGTACATAGTGAAGAGTTCAGGGCTGTGCTACGTACATAGCGCAGAGTTCGGGGGTGTGCTACCCACATAGTGCAGAGTTCAGGGGTGTGCTACCCACATAGTGCAGAGTTCAGGGGTGTGCTATGTACATAGTGCAGAGTTCAGGGGTGTGCTACGTACATAGTGCAGAGTTCAGGGGTGTGCTACGCACATAGGGCAGAGTTCAGGGGTGTGCTACCCACATAGTGCAGAGTTCAGGGGTGTGCTACGCACATAGTGCAGAGTTCAGGGCTGTGCTACGTACATAGTGCAGAGTTCAGGGGTGTGCTACGCACATAGTGCAGAGTTCAGGGCTGTGCTACGTACATAGCGCAGAGTTCAGGGGTGTGCTACCCACATAGTGCAGAGTTCAGGGGTTTGCTACGTACATAGCGCAGAGTTCAGGGGTGTGCTACGCACATAGTGCAGAGTTCAGGGGTGTGCTACGCACATAGTGCAGAGTTCAGGGGTGTGCTACGTACATAGTGCAGAGTTCAGGGGTGTGCTACCCACATAGTGCAGAGTTCAGGGGTGTGCTACCCACATAGTGCAGAGTTCAGGGGTGTGCTATGTACATAGTGCAGAGTTCAGGGGTGTGCTACGTACATAGTGCAGAGTTCAGGGGTGTGCTACGTACATAGTGCAGAGTTCAGGGGTGTGCTACGCACATAGTGCAGAGTTCAGGGCTGTGCTACGTACATAGCGCAGAGTTCAGGGGTGTGCTACCCACATAGTGCAGAGTTCAGGGGTTTGCTACGTACATAGCGCAGAGTTCAGGGGTGTGCTACGCACATAGTGCAGAGTTCAGGGGTGTGCTACGTACATAGTGCAGAGTTCAGGGGTGTGCTACCCACATAGTGCAGAGTTCAGGGGTGTGCTACGTACATAGTGCAGAGTTCAGGGGTGTGCTACCCACATAGTGCAGAGTTCAGGGGTTTGCTACGTACATAGTGCAGAGTTCAGGGGCGTGCTACGTACATAGCGCAGAGTTCAGGGGCGTGCTACGCACATAGCGCAGAGTTCAGAGTTCAGGGGTGTGCTACATACATAGCGCAGAGTTCAGGGGTTTGCTACGTACATAGCGCAGAGTTCAGGGGTTTGCTACACACATAGTGCAGAGTTCAGGGGTGTGCTACGCACATAGTGCAGAGTTCAGGGCTGTGCTACGTACATAGCGCAGAGTTCAGGGGTGTGCTACCCACATAGTGCAGAGTTCAGGGGTGTGCTACGCACATAGTGCAGAGTTCAGGGGTGTGCTACCCACATAGTGCAGAGTTCAGGGGTGTGCTACGTACATAGTGCAGAGTTCAGGGGCGTGCTACGTACATAGCGCAGAGTTCAGGGGCGTGCTACGCACATAGCGCAGAGTTCAGGGGTGTGCTACGTACATAGCGCAGAGTTCAGGGGTTTGCTACGTACATAGCGCAGAGTTCAGGGGTTTGCTACACACATAGTGCAGAGTTCAGGGGTGTGCTACGCACATAGTGCAGAGTTTAGGGCTGTGCTACGTACATAGCGCAGAGTTCAGGGGTGTGCTACCCACATAGTGCAGAGTTCAGGGGTTTGCTACGTACATAGCGCAGAGTTCAGGGGTTTGCTACGTACATAGCGCAGAGTTCAGGGGTTTGCTACGCACATAGTGCAGAGTTCAGGGGTTTGCTACGTACATAGTGCAGAGTTCAGGGGTGTGCTACGCATATAGCGCAGAGTTCAGGGGTGTGCTATGTACATAGTGCAGAGTTCATGGGTGTGCTACGTACATAGTGCAGAGTTCAGGGGTGTGCTACGTACATAGTGCAGAGTTCATGGGTGTTCTATGTACAGAGTGCAGAGTTCAGGGGTGTGCTACGTACATAGCGCAGAGTTCAGGGGGGTGCTACGCACATAGCGCAGAGTTCAGGGGCATGCTACGTACATAGTGCAGAGTTCAGGGGTGTGCTACGCACATAGTGCAGAGTTCAGGGGTTTGCTACGTACATAGTGCAGAGTTCAGGGGTGTGCTACGCATATAGCGCAGAGTTCAGGGGCATGCTACGTACATAGTGCAGAGTTCAGGGGCATGCTACGTACATAGTGCAGAGTTCAGGGGTGTGCTACGCACATAGTGCAGAGTTCAGGGGTTTGCTACGTACATAGTGCAGAGTTCAGGGCTGTGCTACGTACATAGTGCAGAGTTCAGGGGTGTGCTACGTACATAGTGCAGAGTTCAGGGGTGTGCTACGTACATAGTGCAGAGTTCATGGGTGTTCTATGTACAGAGTGCAGAGTTCAGGGGTGTGCTACGTACATAGCGCAGAGTTCAGGGGTGTGCTACGCACATAGTGCAGAGTTCAAGGGTGTGCTACGTACATAGCGCAGAGTTCAGGGGTGTGCTACGCACATAGTGCAGAGTTCAAGGGTGTGCTACGTACTGGGACGGAGGTTCACCTTCCAGCAGGACCCGAAACATCCAGCCAGAGCTACAATGGAATGGTTTCATGTGTTAGAATGGTCCAGTCACAGTCCAGACCTAAATCACATTGAGAATCTGTGTCACAGACGCTCTCCATCCAATCTGACAGAGATGAGATATTCTGCAAAGAAGAATGGGCAGAAATGTCCTCTCTAGATGTGCAAAGCTGGTAGAGACACCCTACCAGTGGCGGCTAGTGCTCCATGGGCCGGAGGGGGGGGGCGGCAGACGGACTACACCATACCCCCCCCCCCTCCCCGGGACCACACCAGCCCGCACATCATACCCCCTCCAGAGTCTATACCGTTCTCTCAGGAGGTGGTTGTCCAGGTGATGGGGATACCCTGACCCCACTGCGGGACACAATACCTTGGTGAAGACTGAGGTGGAGAAGCCAAAAGAAAGGGCAACAAACCCCAATGAAAGTGCTGCATCTGAAAAGAAGGTGCAGCCTGGCACCCCATAGTTACCCCTAGGGCAGCAGTGCCCCCCGCTCCCATTGGGGGGCATAGCCCTCACCTACTTTCCAGCAGCCAAATGGAAGATAGGGAAAAGGCCCTGGAGCTCCTCATTCTCCTGGTTGGCATGAAGGGGTCACTGAGGGCCCCATCATTGGACACTGAGGGCCCCATCACAGGCAAGACACTGAGGGCCCCATCACAGGACACTGAGGGCCCCATCACCGGACACTGAGGGCCCCATCACAGGCAAGAGACTGAGGGCCCCATCACAGGACACTGAGGGCCCCATCACCGGACACTGAGGGCCCCATCACCGGACACTGAGGGCCCCATCACAGGACACTGAGGGCCCCATCATTGGACACTGAGGGCCCCATCACCGGACACTGAGGGCCCCATCACCGGACACTGAGGGCCCCATCACCGGACACTGAGGCCCAATCACAGGCAAGACACTGAGGGCCCCATCACCGGACACTGAGGGCCCCATCACAGGACACTGAGGGCCCCATCACAGGACACTGAGGGCCCCATCACAGGACACTGAGGCCCAATCACAGGCAAGACACTGAGGGCCCCATCACCGGACACTGAGGGCCCCATCACCGGACACTGAGGGCCCCATCACCGGACACTGAGGACCCAGTCATAGGACACTGAGGGTCCAGTCATAGGACACTGAGGGTCCAGTCATAGGACACTGAGGGCCCAGTCATAGGACACTGAGGGCCCGATCATAGGACACTGAGGGCCCAGTCATAGGACACTGAGGGCCCAGTCATAGGACACTGAGGACCCAGTCATAGGACACTGAGGGCCCAGTCAAAGGACACTGAGGACCCAGTCATAGGACACTGAGGGCCCAGTCATAGGACACCGAGGGCCCAGTCATAGGACACCGAGGGCCCAGTCATAGGACACTGAGGGCCCGATCATAGGACACTGAGGGCCCAGTCATAGGGACACTGAGGGCCCGATCATAGGGACACTGAGGGCCCGATCATAGGACACTGAGGGCCCAGTCATAGGACACTGAGGGCCCAGTCATAGGACACAGAGGGCCCAGTCATAGGACACAGAGGGCCCAGTCATAGGACACTGAGGGTCCAGTCATAGGACACTGAGGGCCCAGTCATAGGACACTGAGGGCCCAGTCATAGGACACAGAGGACCCAGTCATAGGACACTGAGGGCCCGATCATAGGACACTGAGGGCCCAGTCATAGGACACTGAGGGCCCGATCATAGGACACTGAGGACCCAGTCATAGGACACCGAGGGCCCGATCATAGGACACTGAGGGCCCGATCATAGGACACTGAGGGCCCGATCATAGGACACTGAGGACCCAGTCATAGGACACCGAGGGCCCGATCATAGGACACTGAGGGCCCGATCATAGGACACTGAGGGCCCGATCATAGGACACCGAGGGCCCAGTCATAGAACACCGAGGGCCCAGTCATAGGACACCGAGGGCCCAGTCATAGAACACTGAGGGCCCGATCATAGGACACTGAGGGCCCAGTCATAGGACACTGAGGGCTCCTTACAAATACATACAATTCAATGCTTAGTGAAGGATAACACCTGGGAGGCCACTCACATATCCTGATATTAGATATAAAACAATTGGGATTCCTCATATATGAGCGCTGCCACTTTAAATATAAATTGTGAATAAAGTGAGAGAATTAACCAAACACATAAAAGCAAACCAATAACGTGAAATATGAAATAACGATCGTCCAATGAAAGTTCAAAGAGCTTCCCTAGAGTGAAAGGTGATCCAGAACTCCACAATCCATCATTGGAGGACTCCTTTATAATCACAGGAAGACTCCAATACTGAGACCTCCCATCATAGGAGGTCTTATCTCACATAGAGGTAGGTTCTCCAACAAGGGGACAAGGTCCCACCACTGAGGACTCTTCCCGAATCCTGAGACCTCCCATCATAAGAGGTCATATCTCACATAGAGGGAAGTTCTCCAACAAGGGGACAAGGTCCCGCCACTGGGGACTCTTCCCGAATACTGAGACCTCCAATCATAGGAGGTCATATCTCACATAGAGGTAGGTTCTCCAACAAGGGGACAAGGTCCCACCACTGAGGACTCTTCCTGAATACTGAGACCTCCAATCATAGGAGGTCATATCTCACATAGAGGGAAGTTCTCCAACAAGGGGAC
The DNA here is from genome assembly GCF_965119305.1 of Pelophylax lessonae. Classification (NCBI taxonomy): domain Eukaryota; kingdom Metazoa; phylum Chordata; class Amphibia; order Anura; family Ranidae; genus Pelophylax; species Pelophylax lessonae. The sequence continues at coordinate 484,934 of NC_138780.1, forward strand.
AAGGTCCCACCACTGGGGACTCTTCCCGAATACTGAGACCTCCCAATCATAGGAGGTCTTATCTCACATAGAGGTAGGTTCTCCAACAAGGGGACAAGGTCCCACCACTGAGGACTCTTCCCGAATACTGAGACCTCCCATCATAAGAGGTCATATCTCACATAGAGGAGGTTCTCCAACAAGGGGACAAGGTCCCACCACTGAGGACTCTTCCCGAATACTGAGACCTCCCATCATAAGAGGTCATATCTCACATAGAGGTAGGTTCTCCAACAAGGGGACAAGGTCCCACCACTGGGGACTCTTCCCGAATACTGAGACCTCCCAATCATAGGAGGTCTTATCTCACATAGAGGTAGGTTCTCCAACAAGGGGACAAGGTCCCACCACTGAGGACTCTTCCCGAATCCTGAGACCTCCCATCATAAGAGGTCATATCTCACATAGAGGTAGGTTCTCCAACAAGGGGACAAGGTCCCACCACTGGGGACTCTTCCCGAATACTGAGACCTCCCAATCATAGGAGGTCTTATCTCACATAGAGGTAGGTTCTCCAACAAGGGGACAAGATCCCGCCACTGAGGACTCTTCCTGAATACTGAGACCTCCCATCATAAGAGGTCATATCTCACATAGAGGAGGTTCTCCAACAAGGGGACAAGATCCCACCACTGAGGACTGTTCCCGAATACTGAGACCTCCCATCATAAGAGGTCATATCTGACATAGAGGAGGTTCTCCAACAAGGGGACAAGGTCCCACCACTGAGGACTGTTCCCGAATACTGAGACCTCCAATCATAGGAGGTCATATCTCACATAGAGGTAGGCTCTCCAACAAGGGGACAAGGTCCCACCACTGAGGACTCTTCCTGAATACTGAGACCTCCCATCATAAGAGGTCATATCTCACATAGAGGTAGGTTCTCCAACAAGGGGACAAGATCCCACCACTGAGGACTCTTCCTGAATCCTGAGACCTCCAATCATAAGAGGTCATATCTCACATAGAGGAGGTTCTCCAACAAGGGGACAAGATCCCACCACTGAGGACTGTTCCCGAATACTGAGACCTCCAATCATAGGAGATCATATCTCACATAGAGGTAGGTTCTCCAACAAGGGGACAAGGACACCCCCACTCAGGACTCTTCCCGAATACTGAGACCTCCAATCATAGGAGGTCATATCTCACATAGAGGTAGGTTCTCCAACAAGGGGACAAGGACACCCCCACTCAGGACTCTTCCCGAATACTGAGACCTCCCATCATAGGAGGTCATATCTCACATAGAGGTAGGTTCTCCAACAAGGGGACAAGATCCCACCACTGAGGACTCTTCCCGAATCCTGAGACCTCCCATCATAAGAGGTCATATCTCACATAGAGGTAGGTTCTCCAACAAGGGGACAAGATCCCACCACTGAGGACTCTTCCCGAATACTGAGACCTCCAATCATAGGAGGTCATATCTCACATAGAGGTAGGTTCTCCAACAAGGGGACAAGGTCCCACCACTGAGGACTCTTCCCGAATACTGAGACCTCCAATCATAGGAGGTCATATCTCACATAGAGGTAGGTTCTCCAACAAGGGGACAAGGTCCCACCACTGAGGACTCTTCCCGAATACTGAGACCTCCAATCATAGGAGGTCATATCTCACATAGAGGTAGGTTCTCCAACAAGGGGACAAGATCCCACCACTGAGGACTCTTCCCGAATCCTGAGACCTCCCATCATAAGAGGTCATATCTCACATAGAGGTAGGTTCTCCAACAAGGGGACAAGATCCCACCACTGAGGACTCTTCCTGAATCCTGAGACCTCCAATCATAAGAGGTCATATCTCACATAGAGGAGGTTCTCCAACAAGGGGACAAGATCCCACCACTGAGGACTGTTCCCGAATACTGAGACCTCCAATCATAGGAGATCATATCTCACATAGAGGTAGGTTCTCCAACAAGGGGACAAGGACACCCCCACTCAGGACTCTTCCCGAATACTGAGACCTCCAATCATAGGAGGTCATATCTCACATAGAGGTAGGTTCTCCAACAAGGGGACAAGGACACCCCCACTCAGGACTCTTCCCGAATACTGAGACCTCCAATCATAAGAGGTCATATCTCACATAGAGGTAGGTTCTCCAACAAGGGGACAAGGTCCCGCCACTGAGGACTGTTCCCGAATACTGAGACCTCCCATCATAGGAGGTCATATCTCACATAGAGGTAGGTTCTCCAACAAGGGGACAAGGTCCCACCACTGAGGACTCTTCCCGAATCCTGAGACCTCCCATCATAAGAGGTCATATCTCACATAGAGGTAGGTTCTCCAACAAGGGGACAAGATCCCACCACTGAGGACTCTTCCCGAATCCTGAGACCTCCCATCATAAGAGGTCATATCTCACATAGAGGTAGGTTCTCCAACAAGGGGACAAGATCCCACCACTGAGGACTCTTCCCGAATACTGAGACCTCCAATCATAGGAGGTCATATCTCACATAGAGGTAGGTTCTCCAACAAGGGGACAAGGTCCCACCACTGAGGACTCTTCCCGAATACTGAGACCTCCAATCATAGGAGGTCATATCTCACATAGAGGTAGGTTCTCCAACAAGGGGACAAGGTCCCACCACTGAGGACTCTTCCCGAATACTGAGACCTCCAATCATAGGAGGTCATATCTCACATAGAGGTAGGTTCTCCAACAAGGGGACAAGATCCCACCACTGAGGACTCTTCCCGAATCCTGAGACCTCCCATCATAAGAGGTCATATCTCACATAGAGGTAGGTTCTCCAACAAGGGGATAAGGTCCCACCACTGAGGACTCTTCCCGAATACTGAGACCTCCCAATCATAGGAGGTCATATCTCACATAGAGGTAGGTTCTCCAACAAGGGGACAAGGTCCCACCACTGAGGACTCTTCCCGAATACTGAGACCTCCAATCATAGGAGGTCATATCTCACATAGAGGTAGGTTCTCCAACAAGGGGACAAGGTCCCACCACTGAGGACTCTTCCCGAATACTGAGACCTCCCATCTTAGGAGGTCATATCTCACATAGAGGTAGGTTCTCCAACAAGGGGACAAGGTCCCGCCACTGAGGACTCTTCCCCAATACTGAGACCTCCAATCATAAGAGGTCATATCTCACATAGAGGTAGGTTCTCCAACAAGGGGACAAGATCCCGCCACTGAGGACTCTTCCCCAATACTGAGACCTCCAATCATAGGAGGTCATATCTCACATAGAGGAGGTTCTCCAACAAGGGGACAAGGTCCCACCACTGAGGACTCTTCCTGAATACTGAGACCTCCCAATCATAGGAGGTCATATCTCACATAGAGGTAGGTTCTCCAACAAGGGGACAAGGTCCCACCACTGAGGACTCTTCCCCAATACTGAGACCTCCCATCTTAGGAGGTCATATCTCACATAGAGGTAAGTTCTCCAACAAGGGGACAAGATCCCGCCACTGAGGACTCTTCCCGAATCCTGAGACCTCCCAATCATAAGAGGTCATATCTCACTTTAAGGTAGGTTCTCCAACAAGGGGACAAGGTCCCACCACTGGGGACTCTTCCTGAATCCTGAGACCTCCCAATCATAGGAGGTCATATCTCACATAGAGGTAGGTTCTCCAACAAGGGGACAAGATCCCGCCATTGAGGACTCTTCCCCAATACTGAGACCTCCCATCTTAGGAGGTCATATCTCACATAGAGGTAGGTTCTCCAACAAGGGAACAAGATCCCGCCACTGAGGACTCTTCCCGAATCCTGAGACCTCCCAATCATAAGAGGTCATATCTCACTTTGAGGTAGGTTCTCCAACAAGGGGACAAGGTCCCACCACTGGGGACTCTTCCTGAATCCTGAGACCTCCCAATCATAGGAGGTCATATCTCACATAGAGGTAGGTTCTCCAACAAGGGGACAAGATCCAGTCACTGAGGACTCTTCCCCAATACTGAGACCTCCAATCATAGAAGGTCATATCTCACATAGAGGTAGGTTCTCCAACAAGGGGATAAGGTCCCACCACTGAGGACTCTTCCTGAATACTGAGACCTCCCATCATAAGAGGTCATATCTCACATAGAGGAGGTTCTCCAACAAGGGGATAAGGTCCCGCCACTGAGGACTCTTCCCGAATCCTGAGACCTCCAATCATAGGAGGTCATATCTCACATAGAGGTAGGTTCTCCAACAAGGGGACGAGATCCCACCACTGAGGACTCTTCCCGAATCCTGAGACCTCCCATCATAAGAGGTCATATCTCACATAGAGGTAGGTTCTCCAACAAGGGGACAAGGTCCCGCCACTGAGGACTCTTCCCGAATCCTGAGACCTCCCATCATAAGAGGTCATATCTCACATAGAGGTAGGTTCTCCAACAAGGGGACAAGGTCCCACCACTGAGGACTCTTCCCGAATCCTGAGACCTCCCATCATAAGAGGTCATATCTCACATAGAGGTAGGTTCTCCAACAAGGGGACAAGGTCCCACCACTGGGGACTCTTCCTGAATACTGAGACCTCCCAATCATAGGAGGTCATATCTCACATAGAGGTAGGTTCTCCAACAAGGGGACAAGGTCCCACCATTGAGGACTCTTCCCCAATACTGAGACCTCCCATCTTAGGAGGTCATATCTCACATAGAGGTAAGTTCTCCAACAAGGGGACAAGATCCCGCCACTGAGGACTCTTCCCGAATCCTGAGACCTCCCAATCATAAGAGGTCATATCTCACTTTGAGGTAGGTTCTCCAACAAGGGGACAAGATCCCACCACTGGGGACTCTTCCTGAATCCTGAGACCTCCCAATCATAGGAGGTCATATCTCACATAGAGGTAGGTTCTCCAACAAGGGGACAAGATCCCGTCACTGAGGACTCTTCCCCAATACTGAGACCTCCAATCATAGGAGGTCATATCTCACATAGAGATAGGTTCTCCAACAAGGGGACAAGATCCCACCACTGAGGACTCTTCCCGAATCCTGAGACCTCCCAATCATAAGAGGTCATATCTCACTTTGAGGTAGGTTCTCCAACAAGGGGACAAGGTCCCACCACTGGGGACTCTTCCTGAATCCTGAGACCTCCCAATCATAGGAGGTCATATCTCACATAGAGGTAGGTTCTCCAACAAGGGGACAAGATCCCGTCACTGAGGACTCTTCCCCAATACTGAGACCTCCCAATCATAAGAGGTCATATCTCACATAGAGGTAGGTTCTCCAACAAGGGGATAAGGTCCCGCCACTGAGGACTCTTCCCGAATACTGAGACCTCCCATCATAAGAGGTCATATCTCACATAGAGGTAGGTTCTCCAACAAGGGGACAAGATCCCACCACTGAGGACTCTTCCTGAATCCTGAGACCTCCAATCATAGGAGATCATATCTCACATAGAGGAGGTTCTCCAACAAGGGGACAAGGTCCCGCCACTGAGGACTCTTCCCGAATACTGAGACCTCCCAATCATAAGAGGTCATATCTCACATAGAGGTAGGTTCTCCAACAAGGGGATAAGGTCCCGCCACTGAGGACTCTTCCCGAATACTGAGACCTCCCAATCATAAGAGGTCATATCTCACATAGAGGTAAGTTCTCCAACAAGGGGACAAGATCCCACCACTGAGGACTCTTCCCGAATACTGAGACCTCCCAATCATAAGAGGTCATATCTCACATAGAGGTAGGTTCTCCAACAAGGGGATAAGGTCCCGCCACTGAGGACTCTTCCCGAATACTGAGACCTCCCAATCATAAGAGGTCATATCTCACATAGAGGTAAGTTCTCCAACAAGGGGACAAGATCCCACCACTGAGGACTCTTCCCGAATACTGAGACCTCCCAATCATAAGAGGTCATATCTCACATAGAGGTAAGTTCTCCAACAAGGGGACAAGGTCCCACCACTGGGGACTCTTCCCGAATACTGAGACCTCCCAATCATAAGAGGTCATATCTCACATAGAGGTAGGTTCTCCAACAAGGGGACAAGATCCCGTCACTGAGGACTCTTCCTGAATACTGAGACCTCCCAATCATAAGAGGTCATATCTCACATAGAGGTAGGTTCTCCAACAAGGGGACAAGGTCCCACCACTGAGGACTCTTCCCGAATCCTGAGACCTCCCATCATAGGAGATCATATCTCACATAGAGGTAGGTTCTCCAACAAGGGGACAAGGACACCCCCAGCCATTCATCAGATAAAGATAATTACTCCGATATCAGAACATGGAAAAAATAAAAGCGCCCCACAGTGCAGATAAATAACTTTATATTTATTAATAAAATCCGATACTAAAACCCACGAAGGTAAGAAGACAAATCTCACCGACTCGCCATCTCACACAGAACGCTGTACTCCACCCAACATCCTTCATCAAAAGTCGTCATCAGGTGCCATGGACACTGACAGACCATAATATACAAATCACAATCCAATGAAGAGCAACCCCCCACCAATCACCAATCTCCATCAGCATCACCACCATCAGCAAATCATGAAAGAGCTCCACCTAGAGGCCCCATAATAAAAAGACACCCCATGGAAAATATCTTCATTATTAAATCGAACACAGACTCCCCCTACTGGCCATTAATTAAAATGACACCCCAAGGCGAAGCCTTCATCCTGGAAATGATCAGTAAATAGAAAAAAAAAATATATAAAAATTGGTGATGGGGGAAGGGAATTCGCTTATTCTTTCATAAAAATCAATGCTGTGAAAACACGCTTTCTAAATATAAACTCGTCACACAGCGAGCGTTCCTTATAAATCAGTTCAATGAGACCAAATGAAAATCTTGTATCTAACGCGCCAATCCAGTGCCTCTCCAACTGGGAAACTCCCCTTCTGAGGCTCCTCCCCCCTCCAGTGCGGGACACGTTCTGTGAAATCTCTAAATTTACAGCAAATTGGATGCAGAAAGGTGACAATGTGACCAATTCCCCTCCCCCACATTCTACGTACACCCAAAGAATGGACCTTTCATCACACTGATAAGTGGCACTGATGGGCACTTATGAGGCAGCACTGAATGGCACTGATGATATGGCAGTGAAGGGCACTAATAGGTGGCATTTGTGGGCACTGACAGGCAACACTGATAGGTGGCATTGATGGGCACTGATAGGTGGCATTGATGGGTTTTGATAGGTGGCACTAATGGGCACTGATAGGTGGCACTAATGGGTACTGATAGGTGGCATTGATGGGTACTGATAGGTGGCACTGATGGGTGCCCATCAATGCCACCTGAGCAGTGTGGGGTGTACCAACATGGCCTCCGCTGAGCAGTTCGGGGTGTACCAACATGGCCTCCCCTGAGCAGTGCGGGGTGTACCAACATGGCCTCCGCTGAGCAGGGCGGGGTGTACCAACATGGCCTCCGCTGAGCAGTGCGGGGTGTACCAACATGGCCTCCGCTGAGCAGTGTGGTGTGTACCAACATGGCCTCTGCTGAGCAGTGAGGGGTGTACCAACATGGCCTCCGCTGAGCAGTGTGGGGTGTACCAACATGGCCTCCGCTGAGCAGTGAGGGGTGTATCAACATGGCCTCCGCTGAGCAGGGCGGGGTGTACCAACATGGCCTCCGCTGAGCAGTGCAGGGTGTACCAACATGGCCTCCGCTGAGCAGTGAGGGGTGTACCAACATGGCCTCCGCCGAGCAGTGCAGGGTGTACCAACATGACCTCCGCTGAGCAGTGCAGGGTGTACCAACATGACCTCCGCTGAGCAGTGCAGGGTGTACCAACATGGCCTCCGCTGAGCAGTGCGGGGTGTACCAACATGGCCTCCGCTGAGCAGTGCGGGGTGTACCAACATGACCTCCGCTGAGCAGTGCAGGGTGTACCAACATGACCTCCGCTGAGCAGTGCGGGGTGTACCAACATGGCCTCCGCTGAGCAGTGCGGGGTGTACCAACATGGCCTCTTCCGAGCAGTGCAGGGTGTACCAACATGGCCTCCGCTGAGCAGTGCGGGGTGTACCAACATGACCTCCCCTGAGCAGTGCGAGGTGTACCAACATGGCCTCCGCCGAGCAGTGCAGGGTGTACCAACATGGCCTCCGCTGAGCAGTGCGGGGTGTACCAACATGGCCTCCGCTGAGCAGTGCGGAGTGTACCAACATGGCCTCCGCTGAGCAGGGCGGGGTGTACCAACATGGCCTCCGCTGAGCAGTGCGGGGTGTACCAACATGGCCTCCGCTGAGCAGTGCGGGGTGTACCAACATGGCCTCCGCTGAGCAGTGAGGGGTGTACCAACATGGCCTCCCCTGAGCAGTGCGGGGTGTACCAACATGGCCTCCGCTGAGCAGTGCGGGGTGTACCAACATGGCCTCCGCTGAGCAGTGCGGGGTGTACCAACATGGCCTCCGCTGAGCAGTGCGGGGTGTACCAACATGGCCTCCGCTGAGCAGTGAGGGGTGTACCAACATGGCCTCCGCTGAGCAGGGCGGGGTGTACCAACATGGCCTCCCCTGAGCAGTGAGGGGTGTACCAACATGGCCTCCGCTGAGCAGTGAGGGGTGTACCAACATGGCCTCCGCTGAGCAGTGTGGTGTGTACCAACATGGCCTCTGCTGAGCAGTGAGGGGTGTACCAACATGGCCTCCGCTGAGCAGTGTGGGGTGTACCAACATGGCCTCCGCTGAGCAGTGAGGGGTGTATCAACATGGCCTCCGCTGAGCAGGGCGGGGTGTACCAACATGGCCTCCGCTGAGCAGTGCAGGGTGTACCAACATGGCCTCCGCTGAGCAGTGAGGGGTGTACCAACATGGCCTCCGCCGAGCAGTGCAGGGTGTACCAACATGACCTCCGCTGAGCAGTGCAGGGTGTACCAACATGACCTCCGCTGAGCAGTGCAGGGTGTACCAACATGGCCTCCGCTGAGCAGTGCGGGGTGTACCAACATGGCCTCCGCTGAGCAGTGCGGGGTGTACCAACATGACCTCCGCTGAGCAGTGCAGGGTGTACCAACATGACCTCCGCTGAGCAGTGCGGGGTGTACCAACATGGCCTCCGCTGAGCAGTGCGGGGTGTACCAACATGGCCTCTTCCGAGCAGTGCAGGGTGTACCAACATGGCCTCCGCTGAGCAGTGCGGGGTGTACCAACATGGCCTCCGCTGAGCAGTGCGGAGTGTACCAACATGGCCTCCGCTGAGCAGTGCGGGGTGTACCAACATGGCCTCCGCTGAGCAGGGCGGGGTGTACCAACATGGCCTCCGCTGAGCAGTGCGGGGTGTACCAACATGGCCTCCGCTGAGCAGTGAGGGGTGTACCAACATGGCCTCCCCTGAGCAGTGCGGGGTGTACCAACATGGCCTCCGCTGAGCAGTGCGGGGTGTACCAACATGGCCTCCGCTGAGCAGTGCGGGGTGTACCAACATGGCCTCCGCTGAGCAGGGCGGGGTGTACCAACATGGCCTCCGCTGAGCAGTGCGGGGTGTACCAACATGGCCTCCGCTGAGCAGTGCGGGGTGTACCAACATGGCCTCCGCTGAGCAGTGCGGGGTGTACCAACATGGCCTCCGCTGAGCAGTGCGGGGTGTACCAACATGGCCTCCGCTGAGCAGGGCGGGGTGTACCAATATGGCCTCCATTGAGCAGTGAGGGGTGTACCAACATGGCCTCCATTGAGCAGTGAGGGGTGTACCAACATGGCTGTCACCGCCTTCTGGCTGCAGACTTGTCACTGTATGGTCTGTAATAATAGAAATGTATTCCCATGTCAGGATATAAGGAGAGGTTACCGGTATAGATAGATAATAGGGGTGACAATGAAGAAGATGTTCGCCGCCATCTTCCTGCTCTGTTCCCTTAGGAATCCTATTGGAACGCATTGCCCATGCGCAGTAAGTTGGTCCAGTCAATACGTCACTTCCGGTAAAACAATCGGATAGGTATCGGTGTATTGTGATGGAGCAGAGGGATATGGATGTGACGTCATTAATGGGGCCCCGCCCTCTCCTTCTCTCTATTGTAAGGACTGGCGGAAGAGCCGCACCTAGGAAGGAGTGGGCGGGGCCTCCGTATTCCTCCAATCCGCGAAATGGACAGGTGAGGGCGGGCCCAGGTGAGGCCGGTGACGTCAGAGGGCGGAGTCAAAGATTGTTTTTTCCCAGAAACTGACCGAAACCCGAAAGAGAAAGAAAATGGCGGCCGGGAGAGGAGTGAGGGGAGCGCTACTACATCTTCTACTGAGCCTGGGTGAGTACCTACCTGGGGGGAGGGGAGCGCTACTACTGAGCCTGGGTGAGTACCTACCTGGGGGGAGGGGAGCGCTACTACTGAGCCTGGGTGAGTACCTACCTGGGGGGAGGGGGCGCTACTACATCTTCTACTGAGCCTGGGTGAGTACCTACCTGGGGGGAGGGGAGCGCTACTACTGAGCCTGGGTGAGTACCTACCTGGGGGGAGGGGAGCGCTACTACTGAGCCTGGGTGAGTACCTACCTGGGGGGAGGGGAGCGCTACTACTACTGAGCCTGGGTGAGTACCTACCTGGGGGGAGGGGGCGCTACTACTTCTACTACTGAGCCTGGGTGAGTACCTACCTGGGGGGAGGGGGCGCTACTACTACTGAGCCTGGGTGAGTACCTACCTGGGGGGAGGGGAGCGCTACTACTACTGAGCCTGGGTGAGTACCTACCTGGGGGGAGGGGGCGCTACTACTACTGAGCCTGGGTGAGTACCTACCTGGGGGGAGGGGAGCGCTACTACTGAGCCTGGGTGAGTACCTACCTGGGGGAGGGGAGCGCTACTACTACTGAGCCTGGGTGAGTACCTACCTGGGGGGAGGGGAGCGCTACTACTGAGCCTGGGTGAGTACCTACCTGGGGGGAGGGGAGCGCTACTACTACTGAGCCTGGGTGAGTACCTACCTGGGGGGAGGGGGCGCTACTACTACTGAGCCTGGGTGAGTACCTACCTGGGGGGAGGGGAGCGCTACTACTACTGAGCCTGGGTGAGTACCTACCTGGGGGGAGGGGGCGCTACTACTACTGAGCCTGGGTGAGTACCTACCTGGGGGGAGGGGGCGCTACTACTACTGAGCCTGGGTGAGTACCTACCTGGGGGGAGGGGAGCGCTACTACTACTGAGCCTGGGTGAGTACCTACCTGGGGGGAGGGGAGCGCTACTACTACTGAGCCTGGGTGAGTACCTACCTGGGGGGAGGGGAGCGCTACTACTACTGAGCCTGGGTGAGTACCTACCTGGGGGGAGGGGAGCGCTACTACTGAGCCTGGGTGAGTACCTACCTGGGGGGAGGGGGCGCTACTACTACTGAGCCTGGGTGAGTACCTACCTGGGGGGAGGGGAGCGCTACTACTACTGAGCCTGGGTGAGTACCTACCTGGGGGGAGGGGAGCGCTACTACTGAGCCTGGGTGAGTACCTACCTGGGGGGAGGGGAGCGCTACTACTGAGCCTGGGTGAGTACCTACCTGGGGGGAGGGGAGCGCTACTACTACTGAGCCTGGGTGAGTACCTACCTGGGGGGAGGGGGCGCTACTACTACTGAGCCTGGGTGAGTACCTACCTGGGGGGAGGGGAGCGCTACTACTACTGAGCCTGGGTGAGTACCTACCTGGGGGGAGGGGGCGCTACTACTACTGAGCCTGGGTGAGTACCTACCTGGGGGGAGGGGGCGCTACTACTACTGAGCCTGGGTGAGTACCTACCTGGGGGGAGGGGAGCGCTACTACTACTGAGCCTGGGTGAGTACCTACCTGGGGGGAGGGGAGCGCTACTACTACTGAGCCTGGGTGAGTACCTACCTGGGGGGAGGGGAGCGCTACTACTGAGCCTGGGTGAGTACCTACCTGGGGGGAGGGGGCGCTACTACTACTGAGCCTGGGTGAGTACCTACCTGGGGGGAGGGGAGCGCTACTACTACTGAGCCTGGGTGAGTACCTACCTGGGGGGAGGGGAGCGCTACTACTACTGAGCCTGGGTGAGTACCTACCTGGGGGGAGGGGGCGCTACTACTACTGAGCCTGGGTGAGTACCTACCTGGGGGGAGGGGGCGCTACTACTACTGAGCCTGGGTGAGTACCTACCTGGGGGGAGGGGAGCGCTACTACTGAGCCTGGGTGAGTACCTACCTGGGGGGAGGGGAGCGCTACTACTGAGCCTGGGTGAGTACCTACCTGGGGGGAGGGGAGCGCTACTACTACTGAGCCTGGGTGAGTACCTACCTGGGGGGAGGGGGCGCTACTACTACTGAGCCTGGGTGAGTACCTACCTGGGGGGAGGGGAGCGCTACTACTGAGCCTGGGTGAGTACCTACCTGGGGGGAGGGGAGCGCTACTACTACTGAGCCTGGGTGAGTACCTACCTGGGGGGAGGGGAGCGCTACTACTACTGAGCCTGGGTGAGTACCTACCTGGGGGGAGGGGAGCGCTACTACTACTGAGCCTGGGTGAGTACCTACCTGGGGGGAGGGGAGCGCTACTACTGAGCCTGGGTGAGTACCTACCTGGGGGAGGGGAGCGCTACTACTACTGAGCCTGGGTGAGTACCTACCTGGGGGGAGGGGGCGCTACTACTACTGAGCCTGGGTGAGTACCTACCTGGGGGGAGGGGAGCGCTACTACTGAGCCTGGGTGAGTACCTACCTGGGGGGAGGGGGCGCTACTACTACTGAGCCTGGGTGAGTACCTACCTGGGGGGAGGGGGCGCTACTACTACTGAGCCTGGGTGAGTACCTACCTGGGGGAGGGGAGCGCTACTTCTTCTACTGAGCCTGGGTGAGTACCTACCTGGGGGGAGGGGGCGCTACTACTACTGAGCCTGGGTGAGTACCTACCTGGGGGGAGGGGAGCGCTACTACTACTGAGCCTGGGTGAGTACCTACCTGGGGGGAGGGGAGCGCTACTACTACTGAGCCTGGGTGAGTACCTACCTGGGGGAGGGGAGCGCTACTACTTCTACTACTGAGCCTGGGTGAGTACCTACCTGGGGGGAGGGGAGCGCTACTACTACTGAGCCTGGGTGAGTACCTACCTGGGGGGAGGGGAGCGCTACTACTGAGCCTGGGTGAGTACCTACCTGGGGGGAGGGGAGCGCTACTACTACTGAGCCTGGGTGAGTACCTACCTGGGGGGAGGGGGCGCTACTACTACTGAGCCTGGGTGAGTACCTACCTGGGGGGAGGGGAGCGCTACTACTTCTACTACTGAGCCTGGGTGAGTACCTACCTGGGGGGAGGGGAGCGCTACTACTACTGAGCCTGGGTGAGTACCTACCTGGGGGGAGGGGAGCGCTACTACTGAGCCTGGGTGAGTACCTACCTGGGGGGAGGGGAGCGCTACTACTACTGAGCCTGGGTGAGTACCTACCTGGGGGGAGGGGGCGCTACTACTACTGAGCCTGGGTGAGTACCTACCTGGGGGGAGGGGAGCGCTACTACTGAGCCTGGGTGAGTACCTACCTGGGGGGAGGGGAGCGCTACTACTACTGAGCCTGGGTGAGTACCTACCTGGGGGGAGGGGAGCGCTACTACTACTGAGCCTGGGTGAGTACCTACCTGGGGGGAGGGGGCGCTACTACTACTGAGCCTGGGTGAGTACCTACCTGGGGGAGGGGAGCGCTACTTCTTCTACTGAGCCTGGGTGAGTACCTACCTGGGGGGAGGGGGCGCTACTACTACTGAGCCTGGGTGAGTACCTACCTGGGGGGAGGGGAGCGCTACTACTACTGAGCCTGGGTGAGTACCTACCTGGGGGGAGGGGAGCGCTACTACTACTGAGCCTGGGTGAGTACCTACCTGGGGGGAGGGGAGCGCTACTACTGAGCCTGGGTGAGTACCTACCTGGGGGGAGGGGAGCGCTACTACTACTGAGCCTGGGTGAGTACCTACCTGGGGGGAGGGGGCGCTACTACTACTGAGCCTGGGTGAGTACCTACCTGGGGGGAGGGGAGCGCTACTACTACTGAGCCTGGGTGAGTACCTACCTGGGGGGAGGGGGCGCTACTACTACTGAGCCTGGGTGAGTACCTACCTGGGGGGAGGGGAGCGCTACTACTGAGCCTGGGTGAGTACCTACCTGGGGGAGGGGAGCGCTACTACTACTGAGCCTGGGTGAGTACCTACCTGGGGGGAGGGGGCGCTACTACTACTGAGCCTGGGTGAGTACCTACCTGGGGGGAGGGGAGCGCTACTACTGAGCCTGGGTGAGTACCTACCTGGGGGGAGGGGGCGCTACTACTACTGAGCCTGGGTGAGTACCTACCTGGGGGGAGGGGGCGCTACTACTACTGAGCCTGGGTGAGTACCTACCTGGGGGGAGGGGAGCGCTACTACTACTGAGCCTGGGTGAGTACCTACCTGGGGGGAGGGGAGCGCTACTACTGAGCCTGGGTGAGTACCTACCTGGGGGGAGGGGGCGCTACTACTACTGAGCCTGGGTGAGTACCTACCTGGGGGGAGGGGAGCGCTACTACTACTGAGCCTGGGTGAGTACCTACCTGGGGGGAGGGGGCGCTACTACTACTGAGCCTGGGTGAGTACCTACCTGGGGGAGGGGAGCGCTACTTCTTCTACTGAGCCTGGGTGAGTACCTACCTGGGGGGAGGGGGCGCTACTACTACTGAGCCTGGGTGAGTACCTACCTGGGGGGAGGGGAGCGCTACTACTACTGAGCCTGGGTGAGTACCTACCTGGGGGGAGGGGAGCGCTACTACTACTGAGCCTGGGTGAGTACCTACCTGGGGGGAGGGGAGCGCTACTACTACTGAGCCTGGGTGAGTACCTACCTGGGGGAGGGGAGCGCTACTACTTCTACTACTGAGCCTGGGTGAGTACCTACCTGGGGGGAGGGGAGCGCTACTACTACTGAGCCTGGGTGAGTACCTACCTGGGGGGAGGGGAGCGCTACTACTGAGCCTGGGTGAGTACCTACCTGGGGGGAGGGGAGCGCTACTACTACTGAGCCTGGGTGAGTACCTACCTGGGGGGAGGGGGCGCTACTACTACTGAGCCTGGGTGAGTACCTACCTGGGGGGAGGGGAGCGCTACTACTACTGAGCCTGGGTGAGTACCTACCTGGGGGGAGGGGAGCGCTACTACTACTGAGCCTGGGTGAGTACCTACCTGGGGGGAGGGGGCGCTACTACTACTGAGCCTGGGTGAGTACCTACCTGGGGGGAGGGGAGCGCTACTACTGAGCCTGGGTGAGTACCTACCTGGGGGGAGGGGAGCGCTACTACTACTGAGCCTGGGTGAGTACCTACCTGGGGGGAGGGGAGCGCTACTACTGAGCCTGGGTGAGTACCTACCTGGGGGGAGGGGGCGCTACTACTACTGAGCCTGGGTGAGTACCTACCTGGGGGGAGGGGAGCGCTACTACTACTGAGCCTGGGTGAGTACCTACCTGGGGGGAGGGGGCGCTACTACTACTGAGCCTGGGTGAGTACCTACCTGGGGGAGGGGAGCGCTACTTCTTCTACTGAGCCTGGGTGAGTACCTACCTGGGGGGAGGGGGCGCTACTACTACTGAGCCTGGGTGAGTACCTACCTGGGGGGAGGGGAGCGCTACTACTACTGAGCCTGGGTGAGTACCTACCTGGGGGGAGGGGAGCGCTACTACTGAGCCTGGGTGAGTACCTACCTGGGGGGAGGGGGCGCTACTACTACTGAGCCTGGGTGAGTACCTACCTGGGGGAGGGGAGCGCTACTTCTTCTACTGAGCCTGGGTGAGTACCTACCTGGGGGGAGGGGAGCGCTACTACTGAGCCTGGGTGAGTACCTACCTGGGGGGAGGGGAGCGCTACTACTACTACTGAGCCTGGGTGAGTACCTACCTGGGGGAGGGGAGCGCTACTACTTCTACTACTGAGCCTGGGTGAGTACCTACCTGGGGGGAGGGGAGCGCTACTACTACTGAGCCTGGGTGAGTACCTACCTGGGGGGAGGGGAGCGCTACTACTGAGCCTGGGTGAGTACCTACCTGGGGGGAGGGGAGCGCTACTACTACTGAGCCTGGGTGAGTACCTACCTGGGGGGAGGGGGCGCTACTACTACTGAGCCTGGGTGAGTACCTACCTGGGGGGAGGGGAGCGCTACTACTACTGAGCCTGGGTGAGTACCTACCTGGGGGGAGGGGAGCGCTACTACTACTGAGCCTGGGTGAGTACCTACCTGGGGGGAGGGGGCGCTACTACTACTGAGCCTGGGTGAGTACCTACCTGGGGGGAGGGGAGCGCTACTACTGAGCCTGGGTGAGTACCTACCTGGGGGGAGGGGAGCGCTACTACTACTGAGCCTGGGTGAGTACCTACCTGGGGGGAGGGGAGCGCTACTACTACTGAGCCTGGGTGAGTACCTACCTGGGGGGAGGGGGCGCTACTACTACTGAGCCTGGGTGAGTACCTACCTGGGGGGAGGGGAGCGCTACTACTGAGCCTGGGTGAGTACCTACCTGGGGGGAGGGGAGCGCTACTACTACTGAGCCTGGGTGAGTACCTACCTGGGGGGAGGGGGCGCTACTACTACTGAGCCTGGGTGAGTACCTACCTGGGGGGAGGGGAGCGCTACTACTACTGAGCCTGGGTGAGTACCTACCTGGGGGGAGGGGAGCGCTACTACTGAGCCTGGGTGAGTACCTACCTGGGGGGAGGGGAGCGCTACTACTACTGAGCCTGGGTGAGTACCTACCTGGGGGGAGGGGAGCGCTACTACTGAGCCTGGGTGAGTACCTACCTGGGGGGAGGGGGCGCTACTACTACTGAGCCTGGGTGAGTACCTACCTGGGGGAGGGGAGCGCTACTACTGAGCCTGGGTGAGTACCTACCTGGGGGGAGGGGAGCGCTACTACTACTACTGAGCCTGGGTGAGTACCTACCTGGGGGAGGGGAGCGCTACTACTTCTACTACTGAGCCTGGGTGAGTACCTACCTGGGGGGAGGGGAGCGCTACTACTACTGAGCCTGGGTGAGTACCTACCTGGGGGGAGGGGAGCGCTACTACTGAGCCTGGGTGAGTACCTACCTGGGGGGAGGGGAGCGCTACTACTACTGAGCCTGGGTGAGTACCTACCTGGGGGGAGGGGGCGCTACTACTACTGAGCCTGGGTGAGTACCTACCTGGGGGGAGGGGAGCGCTACTACTACTGAGCCTGGGTGAGTACCTACCTGGGGGGAGGGGGCGCTACTACTACTGAGCCTGGGTGAGTACCTACCTGGGGGGAGGGGAGCGCTACTACTGAGCCTGGGTGAGTACCTACCTGGGGGGAGGGGAGCGCTACTACTACTGAGCCTGGGTGAGTACCTACCTGGGGGGAGGGGAGCGCTACTACTTCTACTACTGAGCCTGGGTGAGTACCTACCTGGGGGGAGGGGAGCGCTACTTCTTCTACTGAGCCTGGGTGAGTACCTACCTGGGGGGAGGGGAGCGCTACTACTACTGAGCCTGGGTGAGTACCTACCTGGGGGGAGGGGAGCGCTACTACTGAGCCTGGGTGAGTACCTACCTGGGGGGAGGGGAGCGCTACTACTACTGAGCCTGGGTGAGTACCTACCTGGGGGGAGGGGGCGCTACTACTACTGAGCCTGGGTGAGTACCTACCTGGGGGGAGGGGAGCGCTACTACTACTGAGCCTGGGTGAGTACCTACCTGGGGGGAGGGGGCGCTACTACTACTGAGCCTGGGTGAGTACCTACCTGGGGGGAGGGGAGCGCTACTACTGAGCCTGGGTGAGTACCTACCTGGGGGGAGGGGAGCGCTACTACTACTGAGCCTGGGTGAGTACCTACCTGGGGGGAGGGGAGCGCTACTACTACTGAGCCTGGGTGAGTACCTACCTGGGGGAGGGAGCGCTACTACTTCTACTACTGAGCCTGGGTGAGTACCTACCTGGGGGGAGGGGAGCGCTACTTCTTCTACTGAGCCTGGGTGAGTACCTACCTGGGGGGAGGGGAGCGCTACTACTGAGCCTGGGTGAGTACCTACCTGGGGGAGGGGAGCGCTACTACTGAGCCTGGGTGAGTACCTACCTGGGGGAGGGGAGCGCTACTACTGAGCCTGGGTGAGTACCTACCTGGGGGGAGGGGAGCGCTACTACTACTACTGAGCCTGGGTGAGTACCTACCTGGGGGAGGGGAGCGCTACTACTTCTACTACTGAGCCTGGGTGAGTACCTACCTGGGGGGAGGGGAGCGCTACTACTACTGAGCCTGGGTGAGTACCTACCTGGGGGGAGGGGGTATTACCTGAGCGTGGGGAGGACTTACATGGGGGGGGGGTATTACCTGAGCGGGGGGGGGGGACTTACCTACCCTCAGTATTGTGGACGGTTGGGGGTTCCGCCCTCCCTAGTAAAGAACTACCTGTGCTGGGCTCCTCATATGGAGTTCCTGGCTCCTCCCACTTCCTGTGCTCCTTGTGATTGGTTCCCACTATCTATGTGTTGTGTGAAAATGCAGCAGGAGGAGTGAGACCCCCCACCCCAGGACTCCGCCTTTACCTGGACTCACCTGATGGTCTCTGGGGGAGGGGGAGGAGTACAGACGGTTCTTATTTCTGGCTGGTAATTATCCCCCCAATTTGGTAACCCCGAGCAACCAATCAGCCCAGCCAGAGGGAGGATCCCCTTTTATTTCTCCAGCCTGGGGGGAGGGATTTTCTGGTGATGGGAGGAGGGATGGGGGGGTTCCGGTGATGGGAGGAGGGATATGGGGGGGGTTCCGGTGATGGGAGGAGGGATATGGGGGGGTTCCGGTGATGTGATGTGATGGGAGGAGGGATATGGGGGGGTTCCGGTGATGTGATGGGAGGAGGGATATGGGGGGGTTCCGTTGATGGGAGGAGGGATATGGGGGGGGGTTCCGGTGATGGGATGGGAGGAGGGATATGGGGGGGGGTTCCGGTGATGGGAGGAGGGATATGGGGGGGTTCCGGTGATGTGATGTGATGGGAGGAGGGATATGGGGGGGTTCCGGTGATGTGATGGGAGGAGGGATATGGGGGGGTTCCGGTGATGGGAGGAGGGATATGGGGGGGTTCCGGTGATGTGATGTGATGGGAGGAGGGATATGGGGGGGTTCCGGTGATGTGATGGGAGGAGGGATATGGGGGGGTTCCGTTGATGGGAGGAGGGATATGGGGGGGGGTTCCGGTGATGGGATGGGAGGAGGGATATGGGGGGGGTTCCGGTGATGGGAGGAGGGATATGGGGGGGTTCCGGTGATGTGATGTGATGGGAGGAGGGATATGGGGGGTTCCGGTGATGTGATGGGAGGAGGGATATGGGGGGGTTCCGGTGATGGGAGGAGGGATATGGGGGGGTTCCGGTGATGTGATGGGAGGAGGGATATGGGGGGGTTCCGGTGATGTGATGGGAGGAGGGATATGGGGGGGTTCCGTTGATGGGAGGAGGGATATGGGGGGGGGTTCCGGTGATGGGATGGGAGGAGGGATATGGGGGGGTTCCGGTGATGTGATGGGAGGAGGGATATGGGGGGGTTCCGGTGATGGGAGGAGGGATATGGGGGGGTTCCTGTGATGTGATGGGAGGAGGGATATGGGGGGGTTCCGGTGATGTGATGGGAGGAGGGATATGGGGGGGTTCCGTTGATGGGAGGAGGGATATGGGGGGGGGTTCCGGTGATGGGAGGAGGGATATGGGGGGGGGTTCCGGTGATGGGATGGGAGGAGGGATATGGGGGGGTTCCGTTGATGGGAGGAGGGATATGGGGGGGGGTTCCGGTGATGTGATGGGAGGAGGGATATGGGGGGGTTCCGGTGATGTGATGGGAGGAGGGATATGGGGGGGTTCCGTTGATGGGAGGAGGGATATGGGGGGGGGTTCCGGTGATGTGATGGGAGGAGGGATATGGGGGGGTTCCGGTGATGGGAGGAGGGATATGGGGGGGGTTCCGGTGATGGGATGGGAGGAGGGATATGGGGGGGTTCCGTTGATGGGAGGAGGGATATGGGGGGGTTCCGGTGATGGGATGGGGGGGGTGTAATGTAAATGTCAGACATAGGGTAGGTTTGTGGTAGTGATATATGAAGGGATCGGTAGAAATGGTGAATTGGAGATAATTTAGTATCCGTCACACACAATGTTCTGAAGAGACCGGGGCCATTCTGTAAGATAGAGGTGACCCCCTACATACCAATGAAGTCTCCCACATAGAGGTGACCCCTACATACCAATGAAGTCTCCCACATAGAGGTGACCCCTACATACCAATGAAGTCTCCCACATAGAGGTGACTCCTACATACCAATGAAGTCTCCCAGATAGAGGTGACCCCTACATACCAATGAAGTCTCCCACATAGAGGTGACCCCTACATAGCAATGAAGTCTCCCACATAGAGGTGACCCCTACATACCAATGAAGTCTCCCACATAGAGGTGACCCCTACATAGCAATGAAGTCTCCCACATAGAGGTGACCCCTACATACCAATGAAGTCTCCCACATAGAGGTGACCCCTACATACCAATGAAGTCTCCCAGATAGAGGTGACCCCTACATACCAATGAAGTCTCCCACATAGAGGTGACCCCTACATAGCAATGAAGTCTCCCACATAGAGGTGACCCCTACATACCAATGAAGTCTCCCAGACCAGTAAAGAAGAGAATTGTCACTTCTGGGAGCGGTCATTTTGGCTGTGGAAACCAGCAGGGGGCGGTGGAAGGCTCCCAACAGTCTACAAGCATGGATTGGTATCATCAGATCAAAGGAATTTATTTTATCTCTCATAAAATATTAGTGGCAGAGAGATGAAAATAATTCCTTCTTGTGGCTCACGTGTTGGGCTACAAGTACATGTAAATCTGTGGCTCACGTGTTGGGCTACAAGTACATGTAAATCTGTGGCTCACGTGTGTTGGGCTACAAGTACATGTAAATCTGTGGCTCACGTGTTGGGCTACAAGTACATGTAAATCTGTGGCTCACGTGTTGGGCTACAAGTACATGTAAATCTGTGGCTCACGTGTTGGGCTACAAGTACATGTAAATCTGTGGCTCACGTGTTGGGCTACAAGTACATGTAAATCTGTGGCTCACGTGTTGGGCTACAAGTACATGTAAATCTGTGTCTGTGGCATGGGTGGGGTCCTGGAGAAATGCGTAAAACCGTTATAAGGCGCCTGATTGCGGCAGGCAGGCAGTGTTTGGTACGGTCGCGGTCAGACCGATGCGCTGGTGTCAGAACTCCTATCCCTGACCCAGCGGTCAGCGCCATTCTGGGCCAATTCAACTCTGATCAGTTCAGAACAGAGAACTTCCTGTGGGCTGAGACGGGGACAACCCCTGGCGTTGATTGGTTAAGGGCTACAGTCCAGCCCACATCAATATTCCAATAAATTGGGGATCTGAGAAATGAACATGGTTCTTCCATGAAGCCAGTTGTGAACTGTGGAGTCCCCACACGGTTTCCGGTATGCTTCTGCCAACGGGATAAGCTTCAGTAAAGTTTATTTCTGTTTTATTCGCTTTTTATTTTCATAACAAATTGCCAATTGTGTGTCTTCTTATCTTTTTGTATTTTTTGTAACTCCTTTTGCTTTGTATATATTTTTTATGCACTGCCCACTTCCAGGATATTAAATTATAAAATTAACTAGAAAAAAAAAGTTTGTCGAGACAAACTTTAAGTTGGCTTGAAAAAGCCTGACCAGAAAGTTTGAAAAGTTTAGATCGATCGATCGATAGAAAAGGTTTGAAGATCGATCGATAAAAAGAAAAGGTTTGAAGATCGATCTATAGATAGAAAAGGTTTGAAGATCGATCGATAGATAGAAAAGGTTTAAAGATCGATCGATAGAAAAGGTTTGAAGATCGATCGATAGAAAAGGTTTGAAGATCGATCGATCGAAAAGGTTTGAAGATCGATCGATCGAAAAGGTTTGAAGATCGATCGATAGATAGATAGATTATATGAGTTTGAATGAGTTTACATTGATTAGCATCAAAGCTTGATTGAGTCTAATGGGATTTGGAGGTTGGGTCATCTGAACATCCTGTCAATGAAAGTCTATGGGCATTTTTTGGGTTTTTAATTTTTAGGAAAACCGTAACTCAAACCAGTCTGAAAAGATATAGCACACCGAGTCAGAACAGTATGAAGGTCTGTGCCGAGTTTGGAGTATGTAGCTTGAACGGTCTAGGAGGAGATAGTGTCCAAAAATTTACCGGCCAGAAAAATAATAAGAAGAAGAAGAAGAATAATAATAAGTTTAAATACAATATCAGTAAGTTGGCTCTTCCAAGCCAACTTAATAAGTGACTTCTATGTACTGAGCTCGGACTCGTATCTCTAGAGAGATTGTTTGCATTTTAGTGCCTAATTGCTTGGTCTACGCTACATGCCAATCTGTATGCAATTGCACTGTGTGTTGGCAGAGATCTGCGGGTGTGTGGTGTCCCAGCAGACCAGTCTGCGGACAAACTGTTGGGTGGTGGCAGGCTATCGTTTGTGGTGTGTGGGGGTGGGGACAGTGGGAAGAGTGATTAACACCGGGGTTCTAGCTTGTAGGATAGCTGGAGGAATCCTAGTAGTGTGTGATAATTGCTAGACTGCTCCCCAACCCTTAGAGTGCACCAGATTGTATGTAAGATTTGTATCTGCCTGTGTGTGGTCAGCCAGCTGAATTGGAGTGGAGTCTCCCTCTAGTGGTGACCAAAGGCAGTGCGGGCTGTGAAAGTGTCAGACAATCTTATTACTTAGTAGGAATTTTCTTTATTCCGTTATCCCCTTATAATCGCCAGTCTCGGTTAGCTAGTTGCCGTGGGCGTGGTCGAATCGTGACAGGGGGTTCCAGTGATGTGATGGGAGGAGGGATGGGGGGGTTTCGGTGATGTGATGGTAGGAGGGATGGGGGGTTCCGGTGATGGGGGGGGGGGGTTCCAGTGATGTGATGGGAGGAGGGATGGGGGGGTTCCGGTGATGTGATGGGGGGGGTTCAGTGATGTGATGGGAGGAGGGATGGGGGGGTTCCAGTGATGTGATGGGAGGAGGGATGGGGGGGTTCCGGTGATGTGATGGGAGGAGGGATGGGGGGGTTCCAGTGATGTGATGGGAGGAGGGATGGGGGGGTTCCGGTGATGTGATGGGAGGAGGGATGGGGGGGTTCCGGTGATGTGATGGGAGGAGGGATGGGGGGGTTCCGGTGATGGGGGGGGGGGGGGGTTCCGGTGATGTGATGGGAGGAGGGATGGGGGGGTTGCGGTGATGTGATGGGAGGAGGGATGGGGGGGTTGCGGTGATGCGATGGGGGGGTTGCGGTGATGTGATGGGAGGAGGGATGGGGGGGTTGCGGTGATGTGATGGGAGGAGGGATGGGGGGTTGCGGTGATGCGATGGGGGGGTTCCGGTGATGTGATGGGAGGAGGGATGGGGGGGTTCCGGTGATGGGGGGGGGGGGGGGGTTCCGGTGATGTGATGGGAGGAGGGATGGGGGGGTTGCGGTGATGTGATGGGAGGAGGGATGTTTTTGCTATGGGTTACCATTACTGTGATGAGCGGAGGATGGGATCTCCTTTCACCAGAAACTGACAGTTTCTCTACTGGTGAGGAATGTCACCCAGCCAGTCCAACCGGATCCCTCCCCTCCCCCCCCCCCCCCTCCTCACTGTATATACACCCCCCTCACCGTACACTTGACTGGAACCCTCCCCTCCCCTCCATATATACAACCCCCCCCCCTCTCGTCACCGTATATACACTCGTTCACCGTACATCTGACCGGATACCCCCCCCCCCCCCAAACTCCTCCCCGCCTCTGCCCTCACACTCGTCTGTCCTCTCACCCCTGGTTCCTGTTCTTACACCTTCCACTCCTCGTGTCCCCTCCCCCCCCCCCCCCCCAATCTCCTCGTGCCCTCCCCTTCTCACACCCCCTGATTCCTGCCCTCCCCTTCTCTCCTCGCTCCTCCTCCTGTACTGACCATGTTCTCTCCTCGCTCCTCCTCCTCCTCCTGCGCTCACCATGTTCTCTTCTCGCTCCTCCTCCTGCGCTCGCCATGTTCTCTTCTCGCTCCTCCTCCTGCGCTCACCATGTTCTCTTCTCGCTCCTCCTCCTCCTGCGCTCGCCATGTTCTCTTCTCGCTCCTCCTCCTCCTCCTGCGCTCGCCATGTTCTCTTCTCGCTCCTCCTGCGCTCGCCATGTTCTCTTCTCGCTCCTCCTGCGCTCGCCATGTTCTCTTCTCGCTCCTTCTCCTCCTCCTCCTGCGCTCACCATGTTCTCTTCTCGCTCCTCCTCCTCCTGCGCTCACCAGGTTCTCTCCTCTCCTCGCCCCTGCTGCGCTCACCATGTTCTCTCCTCTCCTCGCTCCTCCTGCGCTCACCATGTTCTCTCCTCTCCTCGCTCCTCCTCCTGCGCTCACCATGTTCTCTCCTCGCTCCTCCTCCTCCTGCGCTCACCATGTTCTCTCCTCTCCTCGCTCCTCCTCCTGCGCTCGCCATGTTCTCTCCTCTCCTCGCTCCTCCTGCGCTCACCATGTTCTCTCCTCGCTCCTCCTCCTCCTGCGCTCACCATGTTCTCTCCTCTCCTCGCTCCTCCTCCTGCGCTCGCCATGTTCTCTCCTCTCCTCGCTCCTCCTGCGCTCACCATGTTCTCTCTCTCCTCCGCAGGGAGCGCAGTGCTGGGAAGTCCGGCTGTCAGCCTGAAGGAAGGAGAAAGTAAGTAAAGACTTTTCTTATAACAAATTCATCCAATCAGATGTCTGTGTGCAGTGATTGGGGGGCGGGGTTTATAGCTGACGTCTGCTGAACCTTGATTGGGGGGCGGAGACTATGCTACTGAACCTCGATTGGGGGGTGGGGGAGGGAAGACAATGCAGATGGCATTCTCTCTATCTCCTGCACATTCCTATTGGTCAGTGATAGGCTGATACTGATGTGAAGGGTGGGAGGAGCCGCAATGACTCTCTTCTAAAGTAAGACTGGCCCCAGAATCAGAGAAAAGTGGCGGCGGGTGCATTGGGGGCCCCTGGGTCGGCAGGCGGGTGCATTGGGGGCCCTGGGTCGGCAGGCGGGCGCATTGGGGGCCCCTGGATCGGCAGGCGGGCGCATTGGGGGCCCCTGGATCGGCAGGCGGGTGCATTGGGGGCCCCTGGCGGTCGGCAGTTGTTGTCCTTGGGGGTGTCAGTCTGAAGGACGCTCATACTGTTCTTTTCCTCCTCAGATGCGGAATTCCCGTGTAATTATCCCGCCTCCTACCAGAACCCCCGGGTGGAGTGGAAGTTCACTTCCGGCACCGACACCACCCTGGTGTACTATGATGGAGAACTGACAGGTGAGTCACCCATTAACCCCCTCCCCTGCCCAAATAAATGGCCCTCAGTTTACAGACACAAATCTGGGTGTGGGGTTGCAGAGATCACTTTGTGGGGGGGGGGGGGGTTATATGTGTGAGGACTCAGATGTAAATCATTGAGGGGGGGGGTAGAAGTTGTATTGGGGGTGGAGATTGATGGGAGGGGGGTTGAAGTTGTATTGGGGGTGGAGATTGTTGGGAGGAGACGGAGGGGGCGGTAGTTGTATTGGGGGTGGAGATTGATGGGAGGGGGCGGTAGAAGTTGTCTTGGGGGTGGAGATTGTTGGGAGGGGGGGTTAGAAGTTGTCTTGGGGGTGGAGATTGATGGGAGGGGAGGTTAGAAGTTGTCTTGGGGGTGGAGATTGATGGGAGGGGAGGTTAGAAGTTGTATTGGGGGTGGAGATTGATGGGAGGGGGCGGTAGAAGTTGTATTGGGGGTGGAGATTAATGGGAGGAGATGGAGGGCGGTAGAAGTTGTATTGGTGGTTGGATATTGATGGGAGGAGACGGAGTGGGTGTTAGAAGTTGTATTGGGGGGTGGAGATTAATGGGAGGGGCGGTAGAAGTTGTATTGGGGGTGGAGATTGATGGGAGGGGGCGGTAGAAGTTGTATTGGGGGTGGAGATTAATGGGAGGAGATGGAGGGCGGTAGAAGTTGTATTGGTGGTTGGATATTGATGGGAGGAGACGGAGTGGGTGTTAGAAGTTGTATTGGGGGGTGGAGATTAATGGGAGGAGACGGAGGGGGCGGTAGAAGTTGTATTGGGGGTGGAGATTGATGGGAGGGGGCGGTAGAAGTTGTATTGGGGGTGGAGATTGATGGGAGGAGACGGAGGGGGCGGTAGAAGTTGTATTGGGGGTGGAGATTGATGGGAGGGGGCGGTAGAAGTTGTATTGGGGGTGGAGATTAATGGGAGGAGATGGAGGGCGGTAGAAGTTGTATTGGTGGTTGGATATTGATGGGAGGAGACGGAGGTGGTGTTAGAAGTTGTATTGGGGGGTGGAGATTAATGGGAGGAGACGGAGGGGGCGGTAGAAGTTGTATTGGGGGTGGAGATTGATGGGAGGGGGCGGTAGAAGTTGTATTGGGGGTGGAGATTGATGGGAGGAGACGGAGGGGGCGGTAGAAGTTGTATTGGGGGTGGAGATTGATGGAGGAGGCGGTAGAAGTTGTATTGGGGGTGGAGATTGATGGAGGGGGCGGTAGAAGTGTTATTGGGGGTGGAGATTAATGGGAGGAGACGGAGGGGGCGGTAGAAGTTGTATTGGGGTGGAGATTGATGGGAGGAGACAGAGGGGGTGGTAGAAGTTGTATTGGTGGTGGAGATTGATGGGAGGGGGCGGTAGAAGTTGTATTGGGGGGTGGAGATTAATGGGAGGAGACGGAGGGGGCGGTAGAAGTTGTATTGGGGGTGGAGATTGATGGGAGGGGGCGGTAGAAGTTGTATTGGGGGGTGGAGATTAATGAGAGGAGACGGAGGGGGCGGTAGAAGTTGTATTGGGGGTGGAGATTGATGGGAGGGGGCGGTAGAAGTTGTATTGGGGGTGGAGATTGATGGGAGGAGACGGAGGGGGTGGTAGAAGTTGTCTTGGGGGTGGAGATTGATGGGAGGGGCGGTAGTTGTATTGGGGGTGGAGATTGATGGGAGGGGGCGGTAGAAGTTGTATTGGGGGTGGAGATTGATGGGAGGAGACGGAGGGGGTGGTAGAAGTTGTCTTGGGGGTGGAGATTGATGGGAGGGGCGGTAGTTGTATTGGGGGTGGAGATTGATGGGAGGGGGGGGGTAGAAGTTGTATTGGTGGTTGGATATTGATGGGAGGAGACGGAGGGGGTGGTAGAAGTTGTCTTGGGGGTGGAGATTGATGGGAGGGGCGGTAGTTGTATTGGGGGTGGAGATTGATGGGAGGGGGGGGTAGAAGTTGTATTGGTGGTTGGATATTGATGGGAGGAGACGGAGTGGGTGTTAGAAGTTGTATTGGTGGTGGAGATTGATGGGAGGGGGCGGTAGTTGTATTGGGGGTGGAGATTGATGGGAGGGGGCGGTAGAAGTTGTATTGGGGGTGGAGATTAATGGGAGGAGATGGAGGGCGGTAGAAGTTGTATTGGTGGTTGGATATTGATGGGAGGAGACGGAGGTGGTGTTAGAAGTTGTATTGGGGGGTGGAGATTAATGGGAGGAGACGGAGGGGGCGGTAGAAGTTGTATTGGGGGTGGAGATTGATGGGAGGGGGCGGTAGAAGTTGTATTGGGGGTGGAGATTGATGGGAGGAGACGGAGGGGGCGGTAGAAGTTGTATTGGGGGTGGAGATTGATGGAGGAGGCGGTAGAAGTTGTATTGGGGGTGGAGATTGATGGAGGGGGCGGTAGAAGTGTTATTGGGGGTGGAGATTAATGGGAGGAGACGGAGGGGGCGGTAGAAGTTGTATTGGGGTGGAGATTGATGGGAGGAGACAGAGGGGGTGGTAGAAGTTGTATTGGTGGTGGAGATTGATGGGAGGGGGCGGTAGAAGTTGTATTGGGGGGTGGAGATTAATGGGTGGAGATTAATGGGAGGGGCGGTAGAAGTTGTATTGGGGGTGGAGATTGATGGGAGGGGGCGGTAGAAGTTGTATTGGGGGTGGAGATTAATGGGAGGAGATGGAGGGCGGTAGAAGTTGTATTGGTGGTTGGATATTGATGGGAGGAGACGGAGGTGGTGTTAGAAGTTGTATTGGGGGGTGGAGATTAATGGGAGGAGACGGAGGGGGCGGTAGAAGTTGTATTGGGGGTGGAGATTGATGGGAGGGGGCGGTAGAAGTTGTATTGGGGGTGGAGATTGATGGGAGGAGACGGAAGGGGCGGTAGAAGTTGTATTGGGGGTGGAGATTGATGGAGGAGGCGGTAGAAGTTGTATTGGGGGTGGAGATTGATGGGAGGAGACGGAGGGGGCGGTAGAAGTTGTATTGGGGTGGAGATTGATGGGAGGGGGCGGTAGAAGTTGTATTGGGGGTGGAGATTGATGGGAGGAGACGGAGGGGGCGGTAGAAGTTGTATTGGGGTGGAGATTGATGGGAGGAGACAGAGGGGGTGGTAGAAGTTGTATTGGGGGTGGAGATTGATGGGAGGGGGCGGTAGAAGTTGTATTGGGGGGTGGAGATTAATGGGAGGAGACGGAGGGGGCGGTAGAAGTTGTATTGGGGGTGGAGATTGATGGGAGGGGGCGGTAGAAGTTGTATTGGGGGTGGAGATTGATGGGAGGAGACGGAGGGGGTGGTAGAAGTTGTCTTGGGGGTGGAGATTGATGGGAGGGGCGGTAGTTGTATTGGGGGTGGAGATTGATGGGAGGGGGCGGTAGAAGTTGTATTGGGGGTGGAGATTGATGGGAGGAGACGGAGGGGGTGGTAGAAGTTGTCTTGGGGGTGGAGATTGATGGGAGGGGCGGTAGTTGTATTGGGGGTGGAGATTGATGGAAGGGGGGGGTAGAAGTTGTATTGGTGGTTGGATATTGATGGGAGGAGACGGAGTGGGTGTTAGAAGTTGTATTGGTGGTGGAGATTGATGGGAGGGGGCGGTAGTTGTATTGGGGGTGGAGATTGATGGGAGGGGGCGGTAGAAGTTGTATTGGGGGTGGAGTTGGGACAGGTGAGGTGTCACCCAGGTCGTCTCTATCAGACGGGCTTTCTCCATGAATTTGTTGGTTTCTCTCTCAGCATCCTATAAGAACCGGGCGACGGTCTTCCCCCAAGGCCTCCGGCTGAATTCGGTGACGAGGAAGGACAATGGGGACTATTCCTGTGAGGCGACTGGAAAGGATGCCGGCGGGGTTCCGCAGTATTTCTCGGATAAGACTCAGCTGGTGGTGTTGGGTGAGATTATTGGTGACCTCAGTACTGGGACTCTCTAGGATTGGTTGGATTGGTCTCTCACTCTTTGTTCTTCTTCAGTTGCCCCCTCGGTGCCCATCGCTCAGGTACCAACTTCTGTCAGTACCGGGAGTACCGCCACCTTTTACTGCATTGAGAAAGACGCCTCACCGCCGCCAACCTTCGCCTGGTACAAGAACGGTGTCCTGATGCCCCCAAACCCGAAGGACAGTCCCACCTTCCAGAACTCCAGCTACACCCTCGATCAAACAACTGGACAGCTGGTAAGCTGCACACCCATCAGCTGTGCTGGGTATAGGCCAGGGATTGGTATAGTGGCCCGTTACTAACCCATGGGTCACCATACCCACCCCTGAACTGTTAGTACCCGCTGTATTCCTCATGGGTCACTAGTCCCTGTTGTCAATATTGTACAGTCATGTGAAAAAGTAAGTACACCCCGTGGGAATAGACTTTTACATTTTCTGGGATCCTGTGGGGGGCCTGCAGACAGCGGTAATCTGCTAGGATAAACGATCGGTGTATTCCTTTAGATCAGGGGGTCTTCAAACTATGGCCCTCCAGTTGTTCAGGAACTACAGCTCCCATCATGCCTAGTCAGGTATGTGAATGTCAGTTTTCCAATGCTTCATGGGACTTGTAGTTCTGCAAAAGCTGGAGGGCCGTAGTTTGAGGATCCCTGATTAGATGATCTGCTCTCTACTGCAGTGACTGGATTTGATCTCCTGTGATAGTCAATGTGGCTACCGGGGTCCTCCCTGTAGGATTTCCCTCCAATGCCACAACTGTTCAAGGAGAGTCCGCCACTGATATCACCTCTCACTCCAATGGGATGCCAGCCCAGATCATAGAGCTGCATGTATGGAGGATCATAGAGTTGCATGTATGGAAGATCATAGAGTTGCATGTATGGAAGATCATAGAGTTGCATGTATGGAAGATCATAGAGTTGCATGTATGGAAGATCATAGAGTTGCATGTATGGAAGATCATAGAGTTGCATGTATGGAAGATCGTAGAGTTGCATGTATGGAAGATCATAGAGTTGCATGTATGGAAGGTCATGGAGTTGCATGTATGGAAGATCATAGAGTTGCATGTATGGAAGATCATAGAGTTGCATGTATGGAAGATCATAGAGTTGCATGTATGGAAGATCATAGAGCTGCATGTATGGAAGATCATAGAGTTGCATGTATGGAAGATCATAGAGTTGCATGTATGGAAGATCATAGAGTTGCATGTATGGAAGATCATAGAGTTGCATGTATGGAAGATCATAGAGTTGCATGTATGGAAGATCATAGAGTTGCATGTATGGAAGATCATAGAGTTGCATGTATGGAAGATCATAGAGTTGCATGTATGGAAGATCATAGAGTTGCATGTATGGAAGATCATAGAGTTGCATGTATGGAAGATCATAGAGTTGCATGTATGGAAGGTCATGGAGTTGCATGTATGGAAGGTCATGGAGTTGCATGTATGGAAGATCATAGAGTTGCATGTATGGAAGATCATAGAGTTGCATGTATGGAAGATCATAGAGCTGCATGTATGGAGGATCATAGAGCTGCATGTATGGAAGATCATAGAGCTGCATGTATGGAAGATCATAGAGCTGCATGTATGGAAGGTGTTCTGTCTGTGGGGGGGGGGGGGGGGGGTACAGGATGAGGACCCTCAGATGTTCTGTCTGTGGGGGGGGTACAGGATGAGGACCCTCAGGTGTTCTGTCTGTGGGGGGGGGTACAGGATGAGGACCCTCAGGTGTTCTGTCTGTGGGGGGGGTACAGGATGAGGACCCTCAGGTGTTCTGTCTGTGGGGGGGGGTACAGGATGAGGACCCTCAGGTGTTCTGTCTGTGGGGGGGGGGGTACAGGATGAGGACCCTCAGATGTTCTGTCTGTGGGGGGGGGTACAGGATGAGGACCCTCAGATGTTCTGTCTGTGGGGGGGGCTACAGGATGAGGACCCTCAGGTGTTCTGTCTTATGGGGGGGGGGTACAGGATGAGGACCCTCAGGTGTTCTGTCTGTGGGGGGGGGGTACAGGATGAGGACCCTCAGGTGTTCTGTCTGTGGGGGGGGCTACAGGATGAGGACCCTCAGGTGTTCTGTCTTATGGGGGGGGGTACAGGATGAGGACCCTCAGGTGTTCTGTCTGTGGGGGGGGTACAGGATGAGGACCCTCAGATGTTCTGTCTGTGGGGGGGGCTACAGGATGAGGACCCTCAGGTGTTCTGTCTTATGGGGGGGGGGTACAGGATGAGGACCCTCAGGTGTTCTGTCTGTGGGGGGGGGGTACAGGATGAGGACCCTCAGGTGTTCTGTCTGTGGGGGGGGGGGTACAGGATGAGGACCCTCAGGTGTTCTGTCTGTGGGGGGGGGGGTACAGGATGAGGACCCTCAGATGTTCTGTCTGTGGGGGGGGGTACAGGATGAGGACCCTCAGGTGTTCTGTCTGTGGGGGGGGGTACAGGATGAGGACCCTCAGGTGTTCTGTCTGTGGGGGGGGGGGGGGGTACAGGATGAGGACCCTCAGGTGTTCTGTCTGTGGGGGGGGGGGGGGGTACAGGATGAGGACCCTCAGGTGTTCTGTCTGTGGGGGGGGGTACAGGATGAGGACCCTCAGGTGTTCTGTCTGTGGGGGGGGGGGGGGGGTACAGGATGAGGACCCTCAGGTGTTCTGTCTGTGGGGGGGGGGGGGTACAGGATGAGGACCCTCAGGTGTTCTGTCTGTGGGGGGGGGGTACAGGATGAGGACCCTCAGGTGTTCTGTCTGTGGGGGGGGGGGGTACAGGATGAGGACCCTCAGGTGTTCTGTCTGTGGGGGGGGGTACAGGATGAGGACCCTCAGGTGTTCTGTCTTGTGGGGGGGGTACAGGATGAGGACCCTCAGGTGTTCTGTCTGTGGGGGGGGTACAGGATGAGGACCCTCAGGTGTTCTGTCTTATGGGGGGGGGGTACAGGATGAGGACCCTCAGGTGTTCTGTCTGTGGGGGGGGGTACAGGATGAGGACCCTCAGGTGTTCTGTCTGTGGGGGGGGGGGACACACAGGAGGAGGACCCTCAGGTGTTGTCTGTGTGGGGGGGGGGGTTGCAGGCCGCTGTGTGGGGGGAGGGGGGTTGCAGGCCACAGTGTAGGGGAAGTGGGGTTGGAGGCCGCTGTGTGGGGGAGGGGGGTTGGAGGCCCCTGTGTAAGGGGTGGGGGGGTGGGGTTGAGGCCGCTGTGTAAGGGGGGGTAGCCGGCCGCTGTGTACAGAATAATCGGTAATAATCGATCGTATGACACGTTTTGTTCCGCAGCGGATCAGTCCGGTGATGAAGACGGATGCCGGACAATATTCCTGCCAGGCCACCAATACTCAGGGCTCGCAGACCTCGGGGCCGGTTCTGATGGAGATCAGTAAGTATGGGAGATGCGGGGGATGGGCTGTATTTGTATCCCAGCTCTTCTCTGACACCGTTCTCCCCCCGCAGAGGATGTGAATGTTGGAGGAATTGTCGCCGCCGTTATCGTCAGCCTCCTGATCCTCGGACTCATCGCATTCGCTGTCTGGTTCGCCTATCACCGTGGATACATCGGCAGTGAGTATCTGAGCCAGCAGCTTCTATGGGGGGGGGAGGGGGCTCCTCTGTAGTGATTGGTACTTGGGGTAATAGTTTTAGGTAGGAGGCTGTGACACTACCAGCTCCTACAGAGGGGGGGGGGGGCAGTAGTGGTATAGAGGAGGGCAGTTATGGTGGGGGAGGGGTGATTGTGATGTAAGGAGCCAAATTTCTAATTTCTTCTTATTTTTATTCTATTTCAGAGAAAAACAAGTAAGTGGATTTCTACTGGAGCGCCGTCCTCTTCTGTGTGCCCCTCCCCGTTGTCCGTCCTCTTCTGTGTGCCCCTCCCCGTTGTCCGTCCTCTTCTGTGTGCCCCTCCCCGTTGTCCGTCCTCTTCTGTGTGCCCCTCCCCGTTGTCCGTCCTCTTCTGTGTGCCCCTCCCCGTTGTCCGTCCTCTTCTGTGTGCCCCTCCCCGTTGTCCGTCCTCTTCTGTGTGCCCCTCCCCGTTGTCCGTCCTCTTCTGTGTGCCCCTCCCCGTTGTCCGTCCTCTTCTGTGTGCCCCTCCCCGTTGTCCGTCCTCTTCTGTGTGCCCCTCCCCGTTGTCCGTCCTCTTCTGTGTGCCCCTCCCCACTGTCCGTCCTCTTCTGTGTGCCCCTCCCCGTTGTCCGTCCTCTTCTGTGTGCCCCTCCCCGTTGTCCGTCCTCTTCTGTGTGCCCCTCCCCGTTGTCCGTCCTCTTCTGTGTGCCCCTCCCCGTTGTCCGTCCTCTTCTGTGTGCCCCTCCCCGTTGTCCGTCCTCTTCTGTGTGCCCCTCCCCACTGTCCGTCCTCTTCTGTGTGCCCCTCCCCACTGTCCGTCCTCTTCTGTGTGCCCCCCCCCCCCCCCATTACAATCTACTCCAGTGTGTGTGTGTGGGGGGGGGGGGGGTGTCCTCCTTTTCCCAGAGATTGTCCATGTGTGACCTCTTCACCGCCCATTGTGTCCATGGACAGGAGTCACATTAGTGTAGTGTCACCTTTCCACCTCCAGGGGGTCACCCTGCTGACGCTCTGCTCTGTTTATTGCAGTAAGAAAGTCATCTACAGTCAGCCATCGGAGACGCGGAGCGATGTAAGTACAGCAGGAATTGTATTGTGTGTAAAGGGGAAGGTTTATTATGGGGTGGATTTCCAGTTCTGGGCGGAGTCCAGCAGACTGAGATGCTCTGACAGAGGGACCCTCATTGTGTGGCCAAAGCTGGCGGTCAGTCCATCTTGGACTCTGCTAATACCCGCCCAGAATAGTAATATGAGTAGTGTGGTTGGTGGTTGATTGGTGGCTGGCCGGGGTTGGTGGTTGATGGGTGGCCGGGGTTGGTGGTTGATTGGTGGCCGGCCGGGGTTGGTGATTGATTGGTGGCCGGGGTTGGTGGTTGATTGGTGGCCGGCCGTGGTTGATGGGTGGCCGGGGTTGTAAACCTTTTCCTCTCATCCATTGAGGGACACAGGAATTCAGATACTGTTGGGTTATACTGCCACATAGAGGAGGATTGGACACTGACAAACAGAAAAGCCTTCTCATCACAGCAACCCCCCCCCCCCAACACGGATGGAGGATGGACATGAGAACAGTTGAACTGATCTTCGCCTTAGGGTTAGGCATTTACTCAGCTTGACTCTGAAGGCCTGACCCTGCTGGGCTGGAGGATTTAGCCTTGAATTTCTGCTTTATCAGAGATTCCCCCCCCCCCCCCACCTTACAGAACCCTTGGCGGTTGGGGGGGAGGGGCCTCCCTCGCCGGAAGCCTTGGCGGTTGGGGGGGAGGGGCCTCCCTCGCCGGAAGCCTTGGCGGTTGGGGGGGAGGGGCCTCCCTCGCCGGAAGCCTTGGCGGCTGGGGGGAGGGGCCTCCCTCGCCGGAAGCCTTGGCGGCTGGGGGGAGGGGCCTCTCTCGCCGGAAGCCTTGGGGGGAGGGGCCTCCCTCGCCGTAAGCCTTGGCAGCTGGGAGGAACTTTCTTCCATTTCTTCTGAGGCTCAATTTTTAGCTAATCCAGAACAGGTGGGGAGGACCTGGTTGGCGTGGATTGAGGACTCTCCAACAAATTTGACAAACAAAAAATTAAAGATCCACCTGGGATAACCCCTCCTCCTCCCAGCATAACTCGGTGTGCAGTCCTCCTCCTGTAGATGGCAGTATACCCTAACAGTATCAGAATTTCTGTGTCCTTCAATGGACTCCAATAAAAGGATTGTAGGGGAGTTCCTTATCTTCTGACCTCGCAGTGATGTAATGACGACATTTTCTTTTTCAGAAAAACTTCCAGCAAACTTCCTCATTCCTGGTCTGAGTCCCCGGTGCGGGGGGGCCGCCCGTCCTCTTCTCTGCCAGAGGAATACCATCTCCCTAAATGTCTGACTCCTGGGGCGGGGTGATGGGGCGCACGGGGGTGTGACGCTGTGTGTATGTGACTGCGTGCGTGACGCCGTGTGTATGTGACTGCGTGCGTGACGCTGTGTGTATGTGACTGCGTGACGCTGTGTGTATGTGACTGCGTGCGTGACGCTGTGTGTATGTGACTGCGTGACGCTGTGTGTATGTGACTGCGTGCGTGACGCTGTGTGTATGTGACTGCGTGCGTGACGCTGTGTGTATGTGACTGCGTGACGCTGTGTGTATGTGACTGCGTGCGTGACGCTGTGTGTATGTGACTGCGTGACGCTGTGTGTATGTGACTGCGTGCGTGACGCCGTGTGTGCGTGTATGATGTGTGTGTATGACTGCGTGCGTGACGCCTTATGTATGTGACTGCGTGCGTGACGCCGTATGTATGTGACTGCGTGACGCTGTGTGTATGTGGCTGCGTGCGTGACGCCGTGTGTGCGTGTATGATGTGTGTTTATGACTGCGTGCGTGACGCCGTATGTATGTGACTGCGTGCGTGACGCCGTATGTATGTGACTGCGTGCGTGACGCCGTGTGTGCGTGTATGATGTGTGTGTGTGTATGTGACTGCGTGCGTGACGCTGTGTGTATGTGACTGCGTGCGTGACGCTGTGTGTATGTGACTGCGTGCGTGACGCCGTGTGTGCGTGTATGATGTGTGTGTGTGTGTGTGTGTGTGTATGTATGTGACTGCGTGCGTGACGCCGTGTGTGCGTGTATGATGTGTGTGTGTGTGTGTGTGTGTATGTGACTGCGTGCGTGACGCCGTATGTATGTGACTGCGTGCGTGACGCCGTATGTATGTGACTGCGTGCGTGACGCCGTGTGTGCGTGTATGATGTGTGTGTGTGTGTGTATGTATGTGACTGCGTGCGTGACGCCGTATGTATGTGACTGCGTGCGTGACGCCGTGTGTGTATGTATGTGACTGCGTGCGTGACGCCGTATGTATGTGACTGCGTGCGTGACGCCGTGTGTGTATGTATGTGACTGCGTGCGTGACGCTGTGTGCGTGCCGCCGCTCGTGTAGGGATGGGGACGGCTTTATGTGGTTTATTTATGATTCTCAGACTTTGTGCCTTCTGCTGATCGTTGGTCTCTAGTGAGCCAGGAACAATGCTTTCCAGATTATGCCCATAAATCTTTTATATTTTAGGTATTTATTGATTAGTGATTGGGATCCTATGTCGTGCTTCTGTTACCTGTAGGGGGTCCAGGCTCTGGGGGGGGGGGGGGGGGTGACACTGTCTACTTACTCATTGGTCGGTTTGGGGCAGCACATGCAGTAATATTACTCCATGTGGTGACCGCTGGCTGTTGCCTTATTACTGTATAAATGTGACATGGGATTGTTTTTTTTTTTTTTTTTTGACCATAATGAAATTTAGTATTTTACACTACAAGAGTGATATGGATGAACTGCAATATTCTGACATGACCACAAGAGGGCAGGAGTGCACAGGTTATGACAGCAGCAAA
This sequence comes from Pelophylax lessonae, assembly GCF_965119305.1. Lineage (NCBI taxonomy): Eukaryota > Metazoa > Chordata > Amphibia > Anura > Ranidae > Pelophylax > Pelophylax lessonae. Next base: position 521,572 of record NC_138780.1, read on the forward strand.
AAGAAGCTGGGGTGTCACCCGGCGGAGCCCCCCCCATGTCTTGGGGCGTCACCCGGCGGAGTGTAATGTCTCAAGGTCTCCCAGGAAGAGTTGCATTCCAGGTTAGAGAAGGGAGCAGAGCATCTCACATATGGGGCCCCGGAGGACTGTCCCAAGGGCCACAATATTCCCTCATACTGATGTGACACATGCAGAGGTAGTGTATGGTCTTTAGGCACACGACTACCATCCAGACCCTCTGCCAGTGCAGCCAGAAGTCCTGATCTGTAAGTGCTCTCTGGTCCTGATGCAGGGACAGTGTGGGGGGGGGGGGGGCAGGTATGGGGCTGCGTGTCCTGATGCAGGGACATTGGGGGGGCTTGTATGGGGCTGTGTTTTTGATTGGTCCTGAGCGTTGGTAACCTGATGCTGGTGTCGGAGAGGTTGGTTGATCTGCAGGATGTGAATTGTCCTCATGTGTTGTCACAAGGGGTGGGGTTGTTGATGATTGGGGGGAGGGGGAGGGGGAGGGGAGGGGAGGGAGGGGAGGGGAGGGGAGGGAGGGGAGGGGGGTTCTTGTACTGTCTCAAATGTTTGTTTGTTTTTTTTTTTTAAACTTGTGTTTTTCTATCCATTTTAAATCCATATTTTGGGAATAAATCTCCTGAATGAAAGAAATATCTGTGTTGTGTTATTATATGGGTGGGGGGTTTGGAGAAGCAAGGGTGGGGGGGGCTGGGAGGTCGGCCTCTAATGGGCGGAGCAGGTGGGGGGATTGCATCAGTTGGCTGGGAGGTCGGCCCAAACTTGGCCTGAGCACAACAGTTGGTGCAGTGAGAACAGCCTGCCCATCTCTGCCCGCTTCCACTGGTCCCCGTTCTGTCCCGCTTCCACCTTTCCACCTCCAGGGGGGGGGGGGGGGGTGTCACCCTGCTAGTGCAGTGTCACCTTTTCCACCTCCAGTGGGGGCACCCTGCCCGCTTCCACCGTCCCTATTCTGCCCGCTTCCACCGTCCCCATTCTGCCCGCTTCCACCTTCCCCCGTTCTGCCCGCCAGTCATTAAGCTGGAGTTTGTTCGGCGTAACTTGGGAGCCCACCTGGCTTACAGAAAAGCAGGACTGAGCTGCAGGGTACGGCACCATATCTATGCAGCCTTCAGTGAAGATACAGAGGGAGATGATGTGACGGGTGGAAGGATCATCCGCTCTTCTCACATGAAATGTAAATTGGCCCCTCTGGCAGTTTTCAGTTTTCTGAATGGAATTGTTTTACTCTCGTATTACTGCTCTGTACATTGTGTCCAGTAATCACACTCAGAACATTGATATCAAACTCTTTATTAATGTTTTTAATTTCTACCAATGTCTATTAGATTGGAAACCTTCTGTCCCTTACATTCGATGTCCCTGGCAGTGGACCCCACATTGACTTTGTCCCTTACATTCGATGTCCCTGGCAGTGGACTATACATTGACTCGCTCCCGTTTTTAATAGGATGCCCCCATCCCTCAAGGTAGTAGATTACAATGACTACTGCTACCACAAGATGTTCCCAGCAGTAGACTGTCTATTAACTTGGCCCCTTCCCCTTGGATGTCCCCGGTTGTAAACTCTACATTGATTCTGTCCCTTTCTTGAGATGTCCCTGCAATACCGCGGGATGTCACCAGCAGTAGACTTTTTTTTATATTGACTTTGTCCCTTACATTCGCTGTCTCTGTCCCCTTACATTCAATGTCCCTGACAGTTGATTAAGTATTGACTCTGTCCCATTCAGGGGATACTCCTCCCCGGGTAGGAGGCTCTACATTGACTCTGTCCCTTTCATGGCATGTCCCTAGCAGTGGACTGTACATTGACTGTCATGTTTATGGGATGACCCTTCCCTTAATTCCCCCCTAGGCAGTAGACTGTGCAGTGACTCTTTCCCTACCATGAGTTGCTCCTGGTAGTAGACTACCTGCCCATTGACTTGGTCTCTTCCGCCAGACGCCCCAGCTGTAGTATCTACATTGAGTCTGTCCATTTCGTGGGAAGCCCCTTGCTGTAGACTATAAATTGGCTTTGTCCCTTATGGGATGTCCCTTTACAGTAGACTCTACATTGGCTTTTTCCCCTCATGGGATGTCCCCTTGCAGTAGACTCTACATCGGCTTTGTCCCTCATGGGATGTCCCCTTGCAGTATACTCTACATCGGCTTTGTCACTCATGGGATGTCCCCTTGCAGTAGACTCTACATCGGCTTTGTCCCTCATGGGATGTGCCCTTGCAGTAGACTCTACATTGGCTTTGTCTCTGATGGGATGTTCCCTTAACAGTAGACTACACATGGGCTTTGTCTGGTTTATGGGATGTCCCCAGACAGACTATACATGGACTGCCCGTTTCAGTAGACAATACATCGGGTTTGCCCTTTCATGGGATGTCCCCTTACAGTAGACTCTACATTGACATTGTCACATACATTCATACATAAGGTGCTGGGTTAGTAGAAGAGAAGTTAATCACTTATTCTCTAGAACGTTTCAGACTTTTCGTGTCTCTCTATAGCAGCAATTCACTTTTCTACCTCCGGTCTTGGATTAAGTCCGTTCCCCTGATGATGCTTGATGAAGTTTGGTTCAGATTCTGCTTACTTCTTATAGAACAGAAGTGGTGATGTGCAAACCGGAACAAAAAAAAAGTGTTCTGGCCAAAAACTTAAAAAATAATGGCCCCATGTATCTGTCAAGATGGCTACCCCTTCCCCCCCTGTGGTCCATTGACATGGCAGATGAGGCAGAATCCAGAAAGAAGGGTGTCTCTAGATTCATTGATTGGATGGATGTACATAAACGACACTCCTCTAGGAGAAGGTCCTGATGGGAAATTTCTGAAACCGACTTCATTGCCAATCATGACACCTCTAGAATAGATTACAATTCAGCTGCTAAGATAAAATCACACAAATCGCACTTCTCCGCCAATTCTCCCTTTTTCCATCAGATTCTACAGTACAGATTAAAGTGTTCCAGGGAAAACATTCAGCTGGTGGGTTTTCTACATTCCCCTAGAAGTTAGGATATAAGGCATCAGTGTATGGTGTGCCTGGCTGGGCTGAGCCGGCTTCTACTATAGAATGATGTCTAGGACTTCTAGAGATCATACGTTGCTGATTCGGACACTTAATGGGCTTCCTTCTTTCTCTGACTTATCCCTGAATGATTCTTCCAGTTTCAGCTTTTCTGGGTCTCCATAGCGAACAGTCTCATGAAAGCAGCATGGCGGAGACACTTTGAGGACTTGATCAAATAAACTAAAGTCTGCTACATACTTTCCACTGGAGGTCAAAGAAATGATTGGGGAGAACTCATAACCCCATAAAATCTCCTCTGGAAGGTAGGACGTTCTGACCTGACAGGTGGCACTGGTGGACTCCACTGTCCCACTAAGAATGACCACCAGTTCAAAGTCCCCTTCACCGGAGCGAATGGCTACATCTTTAAGAGGACTCGAATCATCGACTACATGATAGAAAGTGAGTGGAAGGATTAGAAAGGGACTGTCAGACGAGGTGTCCACCTGAAAGTCCACGTTGATCTGGTTCATGTGTATGTTCTCACCCTCTTTAGTGGCCTGGGTCTGAAGGAGTTTTCCAGTCACTTGGCATCCGATGAGTAGACTTTTGCGCATGTTGGCCACTCGAATCATGAGGCAGAGCTTGCCTTCATTCTGGGCCACCACGGCATTCTGACTAAATTTGATAGTCTCCGCTCTTTTTTTTGGACGAGCAATTTTTGCCAAAAAAGTTCCAGTGATGAAAATTTCCAGGATTGTGGTCAAAACCAGCTGACTGATGAGTAGAATGATGGCCAGAGGACATTCTTCGCTGATGTACCGAAAGCCGTAGCCAATGGTGGTCTGTGATTCCAGCGAGAAGAGGAACGCTCCAGTTAAAGTGTGGACCTGCATGACGCAGGGGGTGTGGTTAGCCGGTGCATTGAATTCCAGGAGATCGCCGTGGACTAAGGCCACCAGGTACCAGATCAGCCCAAAAATAAACCAAGTTCCAGCAAATGTGGCAGAGAATAGAAGCAGCTTGTATCGCCATTGCATGTCAATGAACGTCGTCCATAGATCCTTGAGGTAGAGGAAACTCTTATCAGTGATGTGGTCTATGCGCACGTTACTTCGCCCATCCTTGGTCATTACACGCCTCCGCCTCAGGCTAGAACCAATCAGAGGCCGGCTGTCTGTCTGGGTGGTCTGGCTGTAATAGACCTTCACTTGCGACGTCATCTGTGGAGAGAAGAAGAGAAGAGATGTTAGTTTAGCCACAATGGAGGCTTGCTTGCAGCAGAGGACAGTGAAAGTGAGTGCAAAGGGCAGTAACCATAGCAACCTAGACCTCTGCTCACTATAAAATGAGGAGAATGCAGTGACCATTACCGTTGACCTACAGGGATAACGCCTGATGTCTGAGAAATGTTTGCTGTGATAATGACTCTAGAATGGGTCAGATCTATGAACGCTCGAGCCATTGGCTAACCCTCGTCTTTTCATGGTGCAACTCTGTAGTGTGTGATGTCACCATAGAACCGCCATTATGGAAGAGATTTTTTATAATGGGATTATTCTACATTCTAGAACAGCTGGAGATATAAAGTCATAATTATCAATGTCGTAGGTCTGCCGTCCACAACAGCCAATGAAAATGCTGATACCGGTAATATTAGGCTGGAGCCAATCCAAATTCACCAAAACAGCACAAACATCAGACCGTTTCAGGGATTCCACAAGAGTTCAGTCAGCCTGTTGGCTGGGCAACCCATTAAGATGGATCGGAGGGAGGGGGGAGTGTGGCAGACATGCCAGGTGTTGCCTTTATCTCAGGTGCCAGGCTGACCAAAACATTTCATCCTGGCTGATAGCTGGTTGGCCTTTGAAGGACCAGCTTTGGGTGTCCACCCCCAAATATGGTCACTTAATCTGGCTCCATTGGATGAGGATGTGGATGGCTTTCATTTTATTGGTTGTAGTTCACTGTCTGCAGTATGGATGACTAACCCTGTCTAGGTGCCAACTGGTTGATATAAAGCTTTCTAAACAAAGGGCTAGTTTGCTGTCCTTCAGACTTTAGGGGGGCCAGACTGTGGCCAATGGGAGAAACAAATGTCCCAGCATCAGTGGGACAACACCTTAAGCTCAGTGGTCAGTGCAGTTAAAAAAATATATTGCCTGTGGTCAGTAGGGGAGGAATGGCGCCCCATTGTTGGTGTCAGTGGAAGGAGTAGTGCCCTATCATTGGAGCCTTTGCCCCTTTTCACAATGGGGACATTTCCCCCCAGTAGTGCCTTTGCAGTAGTTTGTGTCTCTGCCCCTCCCACAATAGAATTTCCTGCAGTAGTTTGTGTCTCTGCCCCTCCCACAATGTGGGGATTTCCAGCAGTAGTTTGTGGCTCTGCCCCTCCCACAATGGGGGGGGGGGTGTTTGTATCTCTGCCCCTCCCACAATAGGATTTCCTGCAGTAGTTTGTGGCTCTGCCCCTCCCACAATGGGGGGGGGGATTTCCTGCAGTAGTGTCTGCCCCTCCCACAATGGGGAGATGTCTCCCAGTAGTTTGTGTCTCTGCATCTCCCACAATAGGGAGATTTGCTCCAGTAGTTTGTCTTTGCTCCTCCCACAATGGGGATATTTTCCCCCCCCAGTAGTTGTCTCTGCCCCTCCAAAAATTGGGAGATGTCCCCTAGTAGTTTGTGTCCTTGCCCCTCCCACAATATGGAGATCCCCCCCCCCCAGTAGTCGGTTTTGGGATAGAGATGGTGGTAAAGTGATAGTCTCCCAAACTAAATTGTGGGTGGAGTTGACTTATAATAAACTGCAATGTGCGGTGATAACGAATCAGAATTGAGTGTCCATTAGAGCAGAGCTGGTTGGTGATTGGTGGAGAGAGAAGTCTGATGTTATAGGTGGCAGACAGTGGTAATTGTTAAGGGGGCGATGAGTTCATTCCGGAGGCGCCAGATATTGTGGTCGTCTCCAGAGGGAATAGAGAGAAGAGGAGATTGATGGCGGAGTACAATGCCCGCTCAGCGATCCCTCCGGAGCTGACATTTCATTCCGGAACAATCCGCTCTGATCCGAATCTGTCCACCGAAATGTCCTCCATACCCAGGGACCCTGTGTTCGGGCAGAAGCAGGGGGGAGGGGGATGGTGAATTGGGGCCCCTCTGAGGGATGTGCAGTAATGGTAAATTGGGAGCCTTTGAGAGAGATGGGGAGGTTGGTGTTGTATGGGGGGGGCCCTCTGAGAAATAGGGAGGTTGGTGAATTTGGGGCCCCTCTGAGAAATTGGGGGCTGGTAAATTGGGAGCGCCTCTAAAAAATGAAGGGTTAGTGAATTGAGGGGGGGCCCTCCTGAGAGATGGGGAGGGAGGTGTTGGTGAATTGGGAGGAGCTTCTCTGAGATGGGGCTTGGTGGTAAATTGGGGGGAGCACCTCTGAGAAAATATGGGTGCACTTTGACAAACTGGGGGTCCCAGCTCTGTAACAGAGGTCTGGTCCCCTGGCCGGTGGCAGATTACGGAGAGGGAAGATCATTATCATCAGATCCCTCATACCTTCGATCCCTCGCCATCTTCTCCAAACTGATAAAGGATTGGTTGGTTTGGGGATGATGAGAGATTGTTGTGTTGAGCCGCACTTCCTATTTTCCTAGAAGGTGCAGCAGTAAAAATTGTATTTACTGGGGTTGAAGGGTCAGAATGGGGCGGGTGATGGGCTCCGGGGTTGAGGGGTTGGAATGGGGTGGGTGATGAGCTCCAGGGGGGAATGAATGGCTGACAGGGAGTGATTAATGTGGCCCTTTGTGTGTTGGGGGCCCAGAGTCAGCTTAGGAATATGGAATCCGAGCAACCAGCTGCTGAGTTATAGAATGGAGATGGGGGGGGGGGGGGGGCGGTGATTGTACACCAGCCCAGCACACTGCAAAGCTCTCGCCAGGCATGGTCACACGACCCCCAGAGGTTAGCTCCCTTTTCATGGTGGAAATCTCTGACGACTTGGGATTTGGGCACGGTCCCTACATGGCCAGCTTGCGAATTTGGAGTTGTGCTGCCATGGTTTCCCGTATCTGTGCAAAAGTCTTAGGCAGGTGTGATGCTGTACATGAAGTCTTTCAGACATTGAAGTGTTAAATAGCTTATTTTTATCAATGAATAAAATTAGAAATGAGATCCAATCAATATTTGGGGTCCCCCTCCCCTTTCCTTCTTCTAGGTAGGCTTGCACACAGTGTGTGAAGGAACTTGGCAGGTGGGTTGTTCTATCTTGGAGGACTAAGCACAGATCTTCTGTGGATGTTGGCTGCCTCCAATCCTTTATCCCAGGTAGACTCCTTGATGGTGAGATCCGGGCTCAGTGGGGGTGGTTGTCCTGCAGAACAAATTTTGGGCCAATCGCACACCTCCCTGATGGTTTGGCATGATGAAGTATCTGCCTGGATTTCTCAGCATTGAAGACACCATTGATCGGGGCAACATTTGGGAGCGTAGGCGCAGTGGTTGGGTAACGTTGAGGAGCATAGACGCAGTGGTTGGGTACCGAGGAGCATAGACGCAGTGGTCTGGTAACGAGGAGCATAGACGCAGTGGTCTGGTAACGAGGAGCATAGACGCAGTGGTCAGGTAACGTTGAGGAGCATAGACGCAGTGGTCGGGATACCGAGGAGCATAGACGCAGTGTTCGGGATACCGAGGAGCATAGACGCAGTGGTTGGGTACCAAGGAGCATAGATGCAGTGGTCTGGTAACGAGGAGCATAGATGCAGTGGTCTGGTAACGAGGAGCATAGACGCAGTGGTCAGGTAACGTTGAGGAGCATAGACGCAGTGGTCGGGATACCGAGGAGCATAGACGAGTGGTCGGGATACCGAGGAGCATAGACGCAGTGGTCGGGATACTGAGGAGCATAGACGCAGTGGTCGGGTACCGTGGAGCATAGACGCAGTGGTTGGGTACCAAGGAGCATAGACGCAGTGGTCTGGTAACGAGGAGCATAGATGCAGTGGTCTGGTAACGAGGAGCATAGACGCAGTGGTCAGGTAACGTTGAGGAGCATAGACGCAGTGGTCGGGATACCGAGGAGCATAGACGCAGTGGTCGGGATACCGAGGAGCATAGATGAGTGGTCTGGTACCGAGGATCATAGACGCAGTGGTCTGGTACCGAGGTGCATAGACGCAGTGGTCGGGTACCGAGGAGCATAGACACATTGGTCGGGTACCGAGGAGCATAGACGCAGTGGTCGGGTACCGAGGAGCATAGACGCAGTGGTTGGGTACCAAGGAGCATAGACGCAGTGGTCTGGTAACGAGGAGCATAGACGCAGTGGTCTGGTAACGAGGAGCATAGACGCAGTGGTCTGGTAACGAGGAGCATAGATGCAGTGGTCTGGTAACGAGCATAGACGCAGTGGTCAGGTAACGTTGAGGAGCATAGACGCAGTGGTCGGGATACCGAGGAGCATAGACGCAGTGGTCGGGATACCGAGGAGCATAGACGCAGTGGTCGGGATACCGAGGAGCATAGACGCAGTGGTCGGGATACCGAGGAGCATAGACGCAGTGGTCTGGTACCGAGGAGCATAGGCGCAGTGGTCTGGTACCGAGGAGCATAGGCACATTGGTCGGGTACCGAGGAGCATAGACGCAGTGGTCGGGTACCGAGGAGCATAGACGCAGTGGTCTGGTACCGAGGAGCATAGACGCAGTGGTCTGGTACCGAGGAGCATAGACGCAGTGGTCGGGTACCGAGGAGCATAGACGCAGTGGTCGTGTACCGAGGAGCATAGACGCAGTGGTCGGGTAACGTTGAGGAGCATAGACGCAGTGGTCAGGTAACGTTGAGGAGCATAGACGCAGTGGTCAGGTAACGTTGAGGAGCATAGACGCAGTAGTCTGATAACGAGGAGCATAGACGCAGTGGTCGGGTACCGAGGAGCATAGACGCAGTGGTCGGGTACCGAGGAGCATAGACGCAGTGGTCAGGTAACGTTGAGGAGCATAGACGCAGTGGTCAGGTAACGTTGAGGAGCATAGACGCAGTGGTCTGGTACCGGGGAGCATAGACGCAGTGGTCGGGTACCGAGGAGCATAGATGCAGTGGTCGGGTAATGTTGAGGAGCATAGACGCAGTGGTCGGGTACCGAGGAGCATAGACGCAGTGGTCAGGTAACGTTGAGGAGCATAGATGCAGTGGTCGGGTAATGTTGAGGAGCATAGACGCAGTGGTTTGGTAGTGAGGAGAATAGACGCAGTGGTCGGGTAACGTCGAGGAGCATAGACGCAGTGGTCAGGTAACGTTGAGGAGCATAGACGCAGTGGTCAGGTAACGTTGAGGAGCATAGACGCAGTGGTCGGGTACCGAGGAGCATAGACGCAGTGGTCGGGTACCGAGGAGCATAGACGCAGTGGTCGGGTACCGAGGAGCATAGACGCAGTGGTCGGGTAAGGTTGAGGAGCATAGACACAGTGGTTTGGTAGTGAGGAGCATAGAAGCAGTGGTCGGGTAACGTCGAGGAGCATAGACACAGTGGTCGGGTACCGAGGAGCATAGACGCAGTGGTCGGGTAAGGTTGAGGAGCATAGACACAGTGGTTTGGTAGTGAGGAGCATAGAAGCAGTGGTCGGGTAACGTCGAGGAGCATAGACACAGTGGTCAGGTAGGGCAGGAAAATGGCAGCAGGCGCTCTGTACTGAGGAGTCACAATGTGAAATATTTGACTGTAGCATGAGGCAGTTTGTTGGGGGAAGGGTTGGGGTGCGGTACAATGAGTGTCTACCCCCATCTACTGTCCAGAGAAGTCTGGAGGTAACCAGTGGGACCCAGGAACCCATATCTACTTTCTGGAGACATCTGTCCGGAGACATCTGGTGGAAATTAGTGGGATCCTGGTACCCCCATCTATTGGCTGGAGGAAAGCAGTGGGACCCAGGTACCCCCATCTTCTGTTCAGAGTAGTCTGGAGGAAACCAATGGGACCCAGCAGCCCCCATCTACTGTCCAGAGAACTCTGGGAGAAACTAGTTGGATCCAGGTACCCCATCTACTGTCTGGAGATGTCTAGGGAAACCAGTTGGATCCAGGTACCCCATCTACTGTCTGGAGATGTCTGGTCAGAAGTGGTCTTCATGGACGAATAGCCACTAAAAAGCCCCCGACATGGAAACAAGGCTAAGTGACTCCACTATGCAGGAAATCATGGGAACCGGGGGGCAGAAAAATGGCAGCAGGCGCTCTGCACTGAGGAGTCACAATGTGAAATATTTGGCTGTAGCAGGAGGCAGTTTGTTGGGGGAAGGGTGGGGGAGCAGTATAATGAGTGTCTGCAGTCAACTGTGAAGCATGATGGAGGTTGCTTGCATTTCTGCAGATGGAGTTGGAGATTTGATCCGGATGAATGATGACCTCAATGCTGAGAAATGCAGGCAGATACTTCCCCATCATGCCATACCATCAGGGAGGCGTGTTGATGGATGGTCCCCCAAAATCCCCCCCCCCCAAAACATCCAGCCAATGTCATTCAGTATCTTCAGGGTAAAGGAGTCCTAGAAGTGATGGTTTGGCCCCCACAGAGCCCGGATCTCCCCATTATGGAGTCTGTCTGGGATGAAGGATTGGAGGCAGCCGACATTCACAGATCTGTTCTTAGTTCTCCAAGATGTACATAGAGCCACCTACCTGCCCTAGAGCCACCTACCTGCCAAAGAGCCACCTGCCATAGAACAACCTACCTGCAATAGAGCCGCCTACCTGCCATAGAGCCACCTACCTGCCATAGACCTACCAGCCATAGAGCCACCTACCTGCCATAAAGCCACCTGTCATAGAGCCACCTGCCATAGAGCCACCTACCTGCCATAAAGCCACCTGCCATAGAGCCACCTACCTGCCATAGAGCCACCTACCTGCCATAGACCTACCAGCCATAGAGCCACCTACCTGCCATAGAGCCACCTGCCATAGAGCCACCTACCTGCCATAGAACAACCTACCTGCTATAGAGCCACCTACCATAGAACTACCTGCCATAGAGCCATCTACCTGCCATAGAGCTACCTACCTGCCGTGTGCTTTCATACATTGGGTGCAAGCCTACCTAGAAGGCAATGGGGGGCACCCCGAATATTGATTGGATTTGGTAGAAGGCAATGGGGGGCACCCCAAATATTGATTGGATTTGGTAGAAGACAATGGGGGGGCACCCCAAATATTGATTGGATTTGGTAGACAATGGGGGGGCACCCCGATTTATTGATTGGATTTCTCTTCATTTACTTTCATTTTCTCCACTGATAAAAATGAACTATTAACACTTCCATGTCCAGCGTCACACCTGCCTAAGACTTTCACACAGTACCGTATGTGCGGCCAATCGGAGGTCCCCTTCCGTGGTACAAATAGCCTGGAGAAGAATGCTGACATCTGATTGGCTGTCACAGTCTGCACTTTATTGGCTGAAACCTGGAGGGAAGAGTCTCACTCTTCATGCTTTACTGCCCTTCAATGTAAAATTCTCCCAGAACTGGAATGTCAGAGCGGAGTGACTCCGGCTCCATTATCGGATGCCCCCCCCCTCCCCTACCCCTGGGGCTTATTTCACCCAATGAGAGGAAAGGTGTTATAACATCATATAAATGAGGACAGGACAAGTTCACATCTCAGGTGTGGGTGGAGAGCCTTACCCTGAAGTCTCACTCCCTCTGCTGTATTCTCTGTAAGAGGGGGGATGGGTCACACTGAGCATCCAGTGGGGGTGCTGTGTGCCCCCCCCCCCACCTTCTGGCTCTGCTCCTGCATGAGGGGGGACAGAGTATGAGGGCGTTGGGGCCCAGTATAGACGAGGATGGAGATTACTGTCAGTTATGTCGGGGCCCCCCATAGACGTGGATGGGGATGACGGTGTCAGTTATGTTGTGGCCCCCCAAGGATGCGGATGGGGATGATGGTGTCAGTTATGTCGGGGCTCCCATAGACGTGGATGGGAATGACGGTGTCAGTTATGTCGGGGCCCCCCATAGACGTGGATGGGGATGGCGGTGTCAGTTATGTCTGGGCCCCCCATAGACGTGGATGGGGATGACGGTGTCAGTTATGTCGGGGGCCCCCATAGACGTGGATGGGGATGGCGGTGTCTGCTATGTTGGGGCCCCCCAAGGATGCGGATGGGGATGACGGTGTCAGTTATGTTGGGGCCCCCCATAGACGTGGATGGGGATGGCGGTGTCTGCTATGTTGGGGCCCCCCAAGGATGCGGATGGGAAAGATGGTGTCAGTTATGTTGGGGCCCCCCAAGGATGCGGATGGGGATGACGGTGTCTGCTATGTTGGGGCCCCCCAAGGATGCGGATGGGAAAGATGGTGTCAGTTATGTCGGGGCCCCCCATAGACGTGGATGGGGATGACGGTGTCAGTTATGTCTGGGCCCCCCATAGACGTGGATGGAGATGACGGTGTCAGTTATGTCGGGGGCCCCCATAGACGTGGATGGGGATGGCGGTGTCAGTTATGTTGGGGCCCCCCATAGACGTGGATGGGGATGACGGTGTCTGCTATGTTGGGGCCCCCCAAGGATGGGGATGGGGAAGACAGTGTCTATGTTGGGGCCCCCCATAGACGTGGATGGGGATGATGGCGTCAGTTATGTTGGGGCTCCCATAGACGTGGATGGGAATGACGGTGTCAGTTATGTTGGGGCCCCCCAAGGATGCGGATGGGGATGATGGTGTCAGTTATGTCGGGGCCCCCCATAGACGTGGATGGGAATGATGGTGCCTGCTATGTTGGGGCCCCCCAAGGATGCGGATGGGGATGACGGTGTCTACTATGTTGGGGCCCCCCAAGGATGCGGATGGGGAAGACGGTGTCTATGTTGGGGCCCCCCAAGGATGCGGATGGGGATGATGATGTCAGTTATGTTGGGGCCCCCCAAGGATGCGGATGGGGAAGACGGTGTCTATGTTGGGGCCCCCCAAGGATGCGGATGGGGATGATGTTGTCGGATTATTCTCTGTTATGTAAACTGATTTAAAGAGCCCCGGCGCTGTCCCTTCCCCCTCCCCCGTGCTCATCCCCGGACCCCCTCCCCGGGGGGGTGAATGCCATCCGCAGTGTTCTGCCAGCAGCACTGCACCTGGATTGGCCGGCGGAGGAGGAAGGCGCAGAGCGGACACTGGCACCATTGTACCCGGGCTCTGAATGGCCCCGGCGATGACAAAGACGCTTTGACAATGGAGCTCATTAGGATGCAGAGAGCGGGACGCGCACCAATTCCCCCGTCCTCTGTCCCGGGGCCACGCTCCCCTCATTATCCCCTTCATGCCCAATACTGCCTGTGCTGGGAAGCTGACATCTGATTGGCTGCTGGGAGCAACACAGACAGGCTGGGGTAATTCAAAGGCATTTAAAGGGCCCCAACCGAGAAATGTGACAAATATTGGGGGGGGGGGGGTCTGACTTCCTGTCCTGCCAGATATACTGTATGTATAATCAGGGAGCCCCTCCCCCACCAGCCTGCTTATCTGTGGAGGGGAAATGTGATAGGACAACATTTTCCGCTTTCCCCTCCCCCGAGGATCCCACTCCCCCCCCCCCTATCTCATGTCTGTCAGCAGAGCGCAGTAACCCATAGCAACCAATCACTCTCAGCAGAGGAAGTTACCCTGGTTACTATGGTTACATCCCATCAAATGACATCACCTGTTCTCAGGGTAGGGTGATCGCTGTGCTCCGATTGGCTGCCGCACTTCCTGCCGCTTACATAAAGGTCGCAGTGTCAGTTGGTTTACGGCCGTTTGTCTTTTGTGACTTTACATAAACAGTTTGTGAATTTGGTTCCTGCAGCTGTGTTCCGTCGTCTGGACGCAGCGAGCGAGAATAGAATGGCGCCATTGTTCTGCTTCCGCCACTGTCACTGTATCGTCTGCAGGGCTGAGAATCGGATGTGCTGCCAAATATCCCCACCGGGGGGCACCGACTCTGACACATTCATGGCCACCAGTCACTGCTCACAGAAACTCTGCGCTGATTGGATGCCAATTCACCCGCCATGGTATTCACCCAAAGCTATATTCACCAGCCATGGTATTCACCCACAGCTATAGTCACCTGCCATGGTATTCACCCAAAGCTATATTCACCTGCCATGGTATTCACCCAAAGCTATATTCACCAGCCATGGTATTCACCCAAAGCTATATTCACCCGCCATGGTATTCACCCAAAGCTATATTCACCCGCCATGGTATTCACCCAAAGCTATAGTCACCCGCCATGGTATTCACCCAAAGCTATAGTCACCCGCCATGGTATTTACCCACAGCTATAGTCACCCGCCATGGTATTCACCCACATCTATAGTCACCCGCCATGGTATTCACCCAATGCTATAGTCACCCGCCATGGTATTCACCCAAAGCTATAGTCACCCGCCATGGTATTCACCCACAGCTATAGTCACCCGCCATGGTATTCACCCACATCTATAGTCACCCGCCATGGTATTCACCCACAGCTATAGTCACCCGCCATGGTATTCACCCAAAGCTATAGTCACCCGCCATGGTATTCACCCACAGCTATAATCACCTGCCATGGTATTCACCCACAGCTATAGTCACCCGCCATGGTATTCACCCACAGCTATAGTCACCCGCCATGGTATTCACCCACAGCTATAATCACCTGCCATGGTATTAACCCAATGCTATAGTCACCCGCCATGGTATTCACCCACAGCTATAGTCACCCGCCATGGTATTCACCCAATGCTATAGTCACCCACCATGGTATTCACCCACAGCTATAGTCACCCGCCATGGTATTCACCCAATGCTATAGTCACCCACCATGGTATTCACCCACAGCTATAGTCACCCGCCATGCTATTCACCCAAAGCTATAGTCACCCGCCATGGTATTCACCCACAGCTATATTCACCCGCAGCTATATTCACCTGCCATGGTATTCACCCACAGCCATATTCACCCGAAGCTATATTCACCTGCCATGGTATTCACCCTAAGCTATATTCACCCGCCATGGTATTCACCCACAGCTATATTCACCCGCAGCTATATTCACCTGCTATGGTATTCACCCACAGCTATATTCACCTGCCATGGTATTCACCCACAGCCATATTCACCTAAAGCTATATTCACCCACCATGATTCTCACCCACAGCCATATTCACCCACCATGATTCTCACCCACAGCCATATTCAGAGGTGCATCTGTGAGTTCCTGCGGGGGGGGCGGGAGGTGAGGTGGGTCTGTGAGTTCCTGCGCCCTGCGGGGGGTGGGAGATGAGATGGATGTGTGAGCTCTGGCACCCTGCAGGGGGAGGGACATGAGGTGAATCGGTTAGTTCCTGCGCCCTGCAGGGGGAGGGACATGAGGTGGATCTGTGAGTTCCTGCGCCCCGCGGGGGGTGGGAGATGAGATGGATGTGTGAGCTCTGGCACCCTGCAGGGGGAGGGACATGAGGTGAATCGGTTAGTTCCTGCGCCCTGCAGGGGGAGGGACATGAGGTGAATCGGTTAGTTCCTGCGCCCTGCAGGGGGAGGGACATGAGGTGAATCGGTGAGTTCCTGCGCCCTGCAGGGGGAGGGACATGAGGTGAATCGGTGAGTTCCTGCGCCCTGCAGGGGGAGGGACATGAGGTGAATCGGTGAGTTCCTGCGCCCTGCAGGGGGAGGGACATGAGGTGAATCGGTTAGTTCCTGCGCCCTGCAGGGGGAGGGACATGAGGTGAATCGGTTAGTTCCTGCGCCCTGCAGGGGGAGGGACATGAGGTGAATCGGTTAGTTCCTGCGCCCTGCAGGGGGAGGGACATGAGGTGAATCGGTTAGTTCCTGCGCCCTGCAGGGGGAGGGACATGAGGTGAATCGGTGAGTTCCTGCGCCCTGCAGGGGGAGGGACATGAGGTGAATCGGTGAGTTCCTGCGCCCTGCAGGGGGAGGGACATGAGATGAATCGGTGAGTTCCTGCGCCCTGCAGGGGGAGGGACATGAGGTGAATCGGTTAGTTCCTGCGCCCTGCAGGGGGAGGGACATGAGGTGAATCGGTTAGTTCCTGCGCCCTGCAGGGGGAGGGACATGAGGTGAATCGGTGAGTTCCTGCGCCCTGCAGGGGGAGGGACATGAGGTGAATCGGTGAGTTCCTGCGGTGGAGGTGGGTCTCAGATCTCGCTAGGAGGGGAAGGAACTGCTGAGTATAGTTCAGTATGGATGCTGTGCTACTTTCTGGACCTTGGGATTGCTGGAACATGTAGTTCCCCATTGTCTGTGCTGCTTTCCACACACTGGAACGCCCCTTTTCCCCCATGTTTTTGCTGCTGGAATCTGTGGGGGTCCCAAGGCCGGTGTGCCCAGACCCTCTAAGAATTGCCCTGCCTGCTCTCCCCTGGATCCAACGCCATCTCCTGAGACATCAGGACAAGCCCCCCCCCCCCCCGACCACTCCACCAATAACTAGGGTTCCCTGGAGTCCCTGAACCCCCCTGCCCTCATCTGAACCCCCCTATCCTCCTGGACACTGAACCCCATGGTCTGAGGATCGGCTTCCCCCCCTTGCTGCGTCTGCCTGTGGCTCTGTGGATGGGTTCCTGTTGTGCTGCGTCTGCCTGTGGCTCTGTGGATGGTTCCTGTTGTGCTGCGTCTGCCTGTGGCTCTGTGGATGGGTTCCTGTTGTGCTGCGTCTGCCTGTGGCTCTGTGGATGGGTTCCTGTTGTGCTGCGTCTGCCTGTGGCTCTGTGGATGGTTCCTGTTGTGCTGCGTCTGCCTGTGGCTCTGTGGATGGGTTCCTGTTGTGCTGCGTCTGCCTGTGGCTCTGTGGATGGGTTCTTGTTGTGCTGCGTCTGCCTGTGGCTCTGTGGATGGGTTCCTGTTGTGCTGCGCCATATTTCCGCATAACTCTTGATGTGCCCATTGACGGACACAGCTCCTGATATTCTTAACCATTGGGTTATACTGCCCCCTACAGGAGTAGAACACTAGGCAGAAAAAAATTCTGGCTACGCCTATGGGCGGTCCCAGGGGTAAACTCCCCCTCTCTGCTATAGTCAGGAGTAAGGACCTCGTTCCTTGCTGGGATCTCTGCTCCTGGCAATTTCTTTCTATTTTTGGATAGAATTTTTTTTCTCTTTTTTTTTTTTTTGTCCTGTGAGATCTACAATCACCTGACGGACTGGGGGAGGGGCTGGATAATCTAGATCCAGTGGTCACCCCAGTCTGGCCAGTAAGCGCATGCAGACCTCAGCTACACGCTAAGTCGGCCGCGACATGGCCCCACCAGACGGGGGCTGGCCTGCAAACACCTCGTGAGGTCGCATGTGACCGGGTCTTGGCCCGAGTCGCAGTGTTCCTCCTGGCCGACAGCCCCCCATTTTTGATGGAGAGTAGGCTCTGTCTGGAGCGGTGTCTGCCTGGTTCCTGGTATGGAAACCACTGTCTCCCCCTGGAGGGTTTTGGGGTGGACTTGGGCCCCTCCATGGGATAATCGGACCCCTGGGTTCCCCTCCTTCCCATTAGGCACCCCCCTCATCGATCTGGTGGTCCCTGTGGGCAAGATCACCCCCCATCCGTCCCCTCACCTCCTTTACTGGCACTGGGGCTGTGGGGTGGCCTGGTCCACTGTCTGCGGGGGGGTGCTGCCGTCAAATGGACGATCGGCTGGGGGCGTTGTACCTAGTGGGGGCTCCTGCCTGGGGCCCCCCTTTCTGCCTGTGCCATTTTCTGAGGCCTAGGGATCCCTCCTGGGTCACTGGGAGCCTTGTGGTGGCGCCATTTTACTGTAGCCTGCGTGCTCAATGCACGGCGGCCATGTTTGTGTAGTCCGGCAGGCATTTTGCAGTGGTTTGCCATTGAAAATAGCGGCGACCATGACTGATTTTGGCGGTCGAAGCCCCTCCTCATCCCTTGGCCTGTATCTTTTCACTTCCTGATCGTCGCACATGGAGTAAAGATTATCCTGGTGGCTGCGGTGCCCGGTTTCTGCTGGGTGGGTCTGGTGGGGGTTCTCTCCCTCTCTGCTGAGGATCACTTAGTGCTTTGTGCCTGGGGATCGGGTGGTGCTGCCAGTGCGGTGGGGGTTGTCCCTTTGCAGTGTTTTACACTTTTTGTGGGGTCCCCCTGGTGACTCATTTCTTGGAGAACATCTCCCCACCTGATCCCCTCTCTGGGCCCCATCCATCCATCCATGCACTGACGGCCATTCTGGAGTCCTTTGTGTCCCGGGTGGAGGTGGCTTTCGGGTGACGGGCTAGCATAAAGGTCCCTCGCCTTCCCCTTCCTCATCTGTCTCATAAGATCCTAAATCTGATTTGGCTGCCGCGGACATGGGTCTCCCTGCTAGATCTGTGACCAGGCGCCCGGAATCTTCTGATTGTGATTCCTCCATGTCTGTAACCGCACATGAAACGGCGCTGGTGGAATCACTGGTTGTATCTGTGCGTGAGACCTTGAAAATGGAGGACGTTGCTGCGACGGAGGCGCAGGTTCCCTTCAGCACTCACAAGCCATCCAGAGCGGCAAAGGTGTTTCCTTTCCCCGACTATTTTGACAGAATTGTCGCTAAAGAGTGGGGAGGACCAAAGCCTCCCCTTGGGGTCCCTAAGAGATTTGCTAGGTGATATCCCTATAAGGAGTCCTTTATTAAGAAGTGGACTTTTCCACTTCCAGATTGAACAAGGCAGCCATGATTGCTGGGCTTGGTGCGCCGATGTTCCTTGGAAGCTTCCTCTCAGGGAGGATCTGCCGTATCAAGGACCAATCTTCCATCCTGCTTTACAGTGGCTGGCTTTGACGGCTTGGCTGTTGAACGCTAGGTGCTGATGGATAGAGGTTTGTCTGAGTCAGCGATTCCAACGCTGTTAAAAGCTAGGAAATCTCCTTCTAGGAAGATCGATCATCGTACATGGAAAACGTACTTTGTGTGGTGTGAGTCGCTTGTGGTTCATTCTCGGTGGCTCGAATCTTAACCTTCCTTCAACCCGCAGGGTGTTGGAATTGGTGGGGTTATCCTGTTATTCACCTTACTTGGTGATTGACAGGGATAAGGTGGTGCTTTTGCCTCTGTCCATCATTCCTTCCAAAGGTTGTCTCTGATTTTCATTTGAATAAAGACATCATAAATTCAAGGCCAAAACATCCGAAGGAAATTGCCTGTCATGCCTTGGATGTGGTCCGGGCAATTATGATGTACCTGGCAGCTACCGAGTCTTTTAGAAAGTCAGACTCACTATTTGTGCTCACAGATGGGCCTCGGAAAGGGTTGTCTGCAGAGGCGTAACTAGAACCTTCAGGGCCCCAGTGCAAGAAACCATAAAGGGCCCCCCCGGACCCCTGGCTGGGGCCCTTCCCTTCAAGCCTGGGGCTCTTCCCACTGATCCTGGAGGACAGTGATTTCTCTACATGCTGCCCCCCCCCCCCCTCATATCCAGGTGTACTGAGGAGCCGCACAGGCCCCCTGGAGCATGGGCCCCAGTTGCAATCGCAACCCCTGTAGTTCTGCCCCTGGTTGTCTGCTTTCTCTGCGTCCATTTCCAGATGGATCATCAGACGGTGATTCAGGCCTATTCCATCAGGGGTCAGGTTCCTCCTTTCCCTGTCAAGGCGCACACTGTACCCGGGCGCTCAGTGTCTCCTGGGCCTTCCGTCATTAGGGGTCAGTGACTCAGGTTTGCAAGGCGGCCACCTGGTTGTCGGTGCACACTTTCACACAGTTCTATAAAGTGGATGTGTTGGCATCTGTGGATGCTTCCTTTGGCCGCAAGGTTTTGCAGGCTGCTGTTTAGAGGACCTGGTCCTCTTTGAGCCCCCATTCACACTACTGCGACTTGTCAGTCTGACAAGTCGCGGTCCCTCGCGGTCCATTGGCTGCTACAGGACCCATTCTAATAGGAGCGACACAAGTCGCTCCGACTTATAAAAAGGGTCCTGTACTACTTTGGGGCGACCTCGGAGCGACTTGACTTCCATTATATAAAGTCCGTGCAAGTGACGCCAAAGTCGTGGTGCACGGGACTTCACAAGTCGCCCCCGAAGTAGTACAGAGTCGTGCCGCGCTAGTGTGAATGGGCTCTGAGGGTGGATGTTTTTTTTTTTGGTGAGCTCCAGTTGTCTTGGTTGAGCTTCTGTTGCCTTGTTGGCTATAGTTGGCCTTGGGAATTTCTTTTTTGTTGTTCCCACCCCTCATGTTTAACACTGCTTTGGGACGTCCCAATGGTTATGAAGATCAGGAGCTGTGTCCGTCAATGCATGAAGGAGAAAATGGGATTTTTGGCTTCCCGTAAAAATCTATTTCTCTGATGTTCATTGATGGACACAGCCCCCGCCCCTCTGTGGGGTTATAATTCTCCTCACACTGCTTGTAACTAAACTGAGTGCCTATAGCAGAGAGGGGGAGTATACCCCCTGGGACCGCCCATAGGTGTAGCCAGACTTTTTTTCTGCCTAGTGTCCTACTCCTGTAGGGGGCAGTATAACCCAATGGTTATGAATACCAGGAGCTGTGTCCGTCAATGAACATCAGAGAAATGGATTTTCCGGTAAGTCAAAAGTCCCCTTTTTTTAACCACAGGATCGCTGCCCTGGCCATGCCTACTGTGGATTGTGTCCCCAAGCTGTCGTTCTACTTCCTGGAGGATCACCTTCCCTTGTCATGTCTTATCCTTACCTTCAACTGTTCATCCCTGGCACCCCCATTCCCTGACCTGCTTATCTGTGGTCCCCCCCCCCCCACTGCTCCCCCCTGGAATGATTGCCTGTGGTGCTCCCCCCCTCTGCTCTCTCCTGTACTTATTATCTGTGGTGCCCCCCCTGGAATGATTACCTGTGGTGCCCCCACTGCTCCCGCCTGGACTGATTACCTGTGGATCCCCCCACTGCTCCCGCCTGGACTGATTACCTGTGGATCCCCCCACTGCTCCCGCCTGGACTGATTACCTGTGGTGCTCCCCCCTCCACTGCTCTCCCTGTACTTATTATCTGTGGTGCCCCCCCACTGCTCTCCCCTTTACTGATTACCTGTGGTGCCCCCCCCCCCACTGCTTCCCCCCCGGACTGATTAAGTGCTCCCCCCCTGGACTGATTCTCTGTGGTGCTTCCCCCTGGACTGATTACCTGTGCTGCCCCCAACTCCTGCTCCCCCCCTGGACTCATTGCCTGTGGTGCTCCCCCTGGACTGATTCTCTGTGGTTCTCCCCCCACTGCTCCCCCCCCCGGACTGATTCTCTGTGGTGCTCCCCCCCTGGACTGATTACCTGTGGTGCCCCCCACTGCTTCCCCCCCGGACTGATTACCTGTGGTGCCCCCCACTGCTTCCCCCCCAGACTGATTACGTGTGGTACCCCCCCCCCCCACTGCTCCCCCCTGGACTGATTCTCTGTGGTGCTCCCCCCCACTGCTCTCTACTGTACTTATCTGTGGTCCCCCCCCCCACTGCTCCCCCCCCACTGCCCTCCCTGTACTTATTATCTGTGGTGCCCCCCCCACTGCTCCCCCCCAAAATGATTACCTGTGCTGCCCCCCCTTGGCTGATTACCTGTGGTGCCCCCCCACTGCTCACCCCGGACTGATTATTTGTGGTGCTCCCCCCACTGTTCCCCCCTGGGCTGATTATCTGTGGTGCTCCCCCCCGGACTGATTATTTGTGGTGCTCCCCCCCTGGACTGATCATCTGTGGTGCTCCCCCCCCTGTACTTATCTGTGGTGGCCACCGGTGCCCCCCCCCCCCATACTTATCTGTAGTGCCCACCACTGCTCCCCCCTGTACTGATCTGTGGTGATCCAACCTGTGCTGATTATCTGTGGTGCTCCCCCTGTACTGATTATCTGTGGTGCTCCCCCTTGTACTTATTATATGTAGTGCCCCCCACTGCTCCCCCTGGACTGAGGATCTGTGGTGCCCCCCACTGCTCCCCCCTGGACTGATCTGTGCTGTCCCTCACTGCTCCCCCCTGGACTGATCTGTGCTGTCCCTCACTGCTCCCCCCCCCCCCCGGTCTGATTATCTATGCTGTGGCTCAACGCTACCCCTCCTGTACCCCCAAATCTCCCAATAAACACCCGCATATTGGGTTCTGTGTGCTCTCTCTACCCTTCTAGCTCTTCACATTCACCTACCATGATATTCACTCTCAGCCATATTCACCCACCATGATATTCACCCGCTGCAGCAATATTCACCCACCTCTATAGTCACCCAATGGGATAATCATTGGCCTTTATCTATGAGGGTTCTCCAAAAGAGTTTCTGCACTTTTTTAACTCTTAAATTAAAAGTGCAGAAACTTTTTGAAGACCCCAAATGAGATCGGCGCCGGCCTCCATAATCACTCGCCTGTACATTCACCAAACACAACCCCCCCGCCCCCACCGTCATCGCCCCGCCGCAATATCCATTATTACAAATCTTTGGAGAACATCGATGCACTAAATGGATTGGTGGAAATTATTTTGTATAATAACCCCCCCCCCTCCCCCCACCACGGGGTGGATTCCGGTGTTAGGAACGTTCTGGGTAGTGTTGGTGTTCGTGCCGTTAGCGAAGTGAAGAAAGATTGTCCTGTGTACAAAGGGCAGATGGAAGCGGGGCAGTCAGAGTAGGAAGAAATTTGGTGGAAGGTTGTCACTGTCCGAAAAGCTGGAATAATGCCCGCCGCCACCCGACAGCCAATCCACCGCCTTCACCGATGTTGATGGTAAAGGCGATCTGATCTGCCGCGGTCTGTCACTGATATCGGTGGAAAAGGCGATCTGATCTGCTGCGGTCTGTCACCGATAATGGTGGAAAACGCGATCTGATCTGCCACGGTCTGTCACCGATATCGGTGGAAAAAGCGATCTGATCTGCCGCGGTCTGTCACTGATATCGGTGGAAAAGGCGATCTGATCTGCCGCGGTCGGTCACTGATATCGGGAGAAAAGGCGATCTGATCTGCCGCGGTCGGTTACCGATATTGGTGGAAAACGCGATCTGATCTGCCGCGGTCGGTCACGGATATCGGTTGAAAAAGCGATCTGATCTGCCGCGGTCGGTCACCGATATTGGTGGAAAACGCGATCTGATCTGCCGCGGTCTGTCACCGATATCGGTGGAAAAAGCGATCTGATCTGCCGCGGTCTGTACGACAATCTGATGCTGTCAGGAAGGGAATTGCCCCATAGAGAGATGAAAGCTTCTTACCGTGACAGGTGGCGGATTGGCCGGACGGGAGAATCTTCTTCAGTTGGAGGATTTGGTGAGTGGAGCGCCTCGTCCTCCGTCTGTCCGCCGCGCTCTTTTATCGGTGTCTGATCAGATAAGACACCACCGTCACACGGGGTACAGAGACCCCCTAATTCTGTAGCCACCGGCCCATCGCCCTCCGAGATGAAAGGAGAGTTTTATTTCACCGAGAGAAAAGACGGCGAGCGTCCGGCACCGCGATTGGAGGAGAGTCCGGGGAAGGGGGGTGAGGGGGGAGAAAAGTGGGAAAAGTGGGGAGGAGATGGCGGAACTTTCTGAAGAGATTTAATGAGCTGGAAATGAATGGAGAGCGCGCATCACATTACTGGGAGGAGGGAGAGAGCCTCCCGAGAGAGAGAGGGATGGATGAATGGAGAGAGAGGGATGGGAAGAGAGGGAGGGATGGAGAGAGCCTCCAGAGAGCGAGAGAGAGGGATGGATGGATGGAGAGATAGACGGGGGGAGAGGGATGAAGAGAGAGGGATGGAGAGAGAGATATGGGAAGAGAGGGCTGGAGAGAGACGGGGAGGGATGGAGAGGGATGGATGGATGGAGACTGAGACGGGGGGAGAGGGATGGATGGAGACTGAGACGGGGGGAGAGGGATGGATGGAGAGAGAGATGGGGGAGAGGGATGGAGAGAGAGAGGGATGGATGGATGGAGAGAGACAGGGGGAGAGGGATGGATGGAGAGAGAGACAGGGGGAGAGGGATGGAGAGAGAGAGATGGGAAGAGAGGGATGGATGAAGAGAGGGATGGAGAGAGACGGGGGGAGAGAGCGGGAGGGATGGATGGAGAGAGAGGGAGATGGGGAGAGAGAGAGATGGAGAGAGGGAGGGATGGAGAGAGAGGAAGGGAGAGAGAGGGATGGATGGAGAGAGAGAGAGATGGGAAGGGAGGGATGGAGAGAGAGATGGGAAGAGAGGGAGGGATGGATGGAGAAAGAGAGAGAGATGGGAAGAGAGGGATGGAGAGGGACGGGGGGAGAGAGGAATGGAGAGAGAGACTGGGGGGGGGGGGAGAGCGGGATGGAGAGAGAGACTGGGGAGAGAGGGATGGATGGAGAGAAAGATGTGGGTTGAAGGGAGAGAAGGATTGAGAAAGGAATAGAGAGAAAGAGAGAGTGAGAAGGATGGAGAGAGGGATGAAGGAGGAAGAGGGGATTTGGAGAGGAGGATGAAGAGGGAGTGAGAGGAGGGATGGGGGGAGAGAGGGATGGAGAGAGGGATGGGGGGGGGGAGAGAGGGATGGAGAGAGGGATGGGGGGGGGGAGAGAAGGATGGAGAGAGGGATGGGGGGGGGAGAGAAGGATGGAGAGATGGATGGGGGGGAGAGAAGGATGGAGAGAGGGATGGGGAGAGAGAGGATAGAAAGAAGGATGAGGGAGGGATGGAAGTGGGGGGAGAGAGAGATGGGGGGGGGATGGAGAGAGAGGATGGGAGGAGATTGAGGAGGGAGGGGGAGAGAGGATGGAGAGAAGAATGGAGGGGGTTAGAGAGGATGGAGAGAGGGATGGGGGAAGAGAGAGATGGGGGGGGGGAGAGAGAAAGATGGAGAGCGGGAAGGATGGAGAGCGGGATGGAGGGGAAGAGAGAGAAGGGGGGGATAGGATGGAGAGAGAGAAAGGGGGAAAGAGAGAGGAATAGAGAGAGAGAAGGATGGGGAGGGATCAGGATGGGGAAAGGAATGGGGGGAGAAGGGATTGGGGAGGGAGAAGGATGGAGAGAGGGACACGGGAGAGAGAAAGATGGAGAGAGGAATGGGAGGGGGGGGGGAGGGAAGGAGGGATGGCGGGCGGGAGAGAGAAGGATGGAGAGAGGATATGGGGGGAGAGGATAGGGAGAGAGGGATGAGGGGGGGGGGTGAGAAGGATGGAGAGAGGGATATGGGGGGAGAGGATAGGGAGAGAGGGATGAGGGGGGGGAAAAGAAGGGTGGAGAGAGGGATATGGGGGGAGAGGATAGGGAGAGAGGGATGAGGGGGGGAGAGAAGGGTGGAGAGAGCGATGGGGGGGGGGAGAGAAGGATGGAAAGAGATTGGAGAGGGAGAAGGATGGAGAGAGGGATGAGGGAGAGAGAGAAGAAGGATGGAGAGAGAGAGGGATGGGGGGAGAGAAGGATGGAGAGGGGGGGAGAGAGGGATGAAGAGGGAGGGATGGGAGAGAGAGAACATGAAGAATAGGGAGAGGGGGGGATGGATGGAGAGGGAGGGGAGAGAAATGGAGGGATGGATGGAGAATGAGGGGGAGAGAGAGAGGATGGAGAGGGGGGGAGAGGAGGATGAAGATGGAGGAATGGGAGAGAGAGAACATGAAGAATAGGGAGGGGGGGTGGATGGAGAATGAGGGGGAGAGAGAGAGGATGGAGAGGGAGGATGGATGGATAGAGAGGGGAGACCAAGAGAAGAAATAGAGAGGTGTGGGAGTCCCCTCAGTTCCGACCTCCCTCCTTGTACTCTGAGGTCTCCTGTTTCTCGCTCCATCATTCCTGGGTGGATTGGACCGGTCATCATCCCAGCGTATGGTCTGAAGGATCAGATTATCTTCTTCCATGTTAAGGGGCACTCTGCCAGTTCTGTTAGATCTTCTAGACCAGGGTTTCTCAACCAGAGTTCCTCCTGAGGTTGCTGGGGGTTCCTTAAGCAATGGGCAATTTCTGCCTCTCAGATAAGTTCCCAATGTGACACCATTGTCCCTTTTAGCTATCTGTAAGGGGGGTAATTCTTCCAAATGAGAAGAGTAAGGAGAATTCTTCCCACTGACTGTCACACTAATGTATCATGAGTTGTAGATTTCTCATTTTTAGCCGGGGTTCCCCAAGACCAGAAATGTATTTCAAGAGTTCCTCTGGGTTGAAAAGGTTGAGAAAGGCTGTGGTTTTCTATCATCTCAGACTGATGAGGGTTTCACCGGCTCTTCTGTTCTCACCTTCTCGGAGTTCTCCGAGGTGGATGAGAAGGTCTCCTCTGATGCCAATCTTGGACATAAGGAGCTCCAGGCTGTTCTTTCAAACCCTTCTAGACCCATCAAACCCTTCTAGACCCATAAAGCCCTTCTAGAACCATCAAACCCTTCTAGACCCATAAAGCCCTTCTAGACCCATCAAACCCTTCTAGACCCGTCTGTTATGAGGACCTGTTAGCGTTTGTTTTCTGGGAGAAATAGAGTAGATGGGAGAAGCCGGGGGGGGGGGGGGGGGGGGAATGGGGCAGAAACAGAGTTGGAGCAAATAGGTTGCAGAAACCTGTTACCAGGTACAATGTCGCACAGACTGGTATAGGTTCTGTGTTCTGCCTGGTTCAGGGTATCCAGTCTAGTCTTGGTTCTTTGGTCTTGTTTGGGTACTCTAGCCTGGTCCTGGTTATCTGGTATGGTTCAGATTCCCTGGTCTGGTTTGTGTTCTCTGGCCTGGTCCGTGTTCTCTGGCCTGGTCCGTGTTCTCTGGCCTGGTTCAGGTTCTCTAGTATGGTTCAGGTTTCCCAGTCTGTTTTGGGTTCTCTAAGCCTGGTCACAGTTCTCTGGTCTATTTGATGTTCTCTTGCCTGGTCCCGGATCTCTGTTGTGGTTCAGGTTCCCCCGGTCTGGTTTTTATGTTCTCTGGCCTGCTTCAGATTCTCTGGCCCGGTTTAAAATGTGTAGTCCAGTTCAGGTTCTCTGGCCTGGTCCATGCGTTCTGACATGGTTTGTGTTCTCTGACCTGGTTCGTCTTCTCTGGCCTAGTTTCAATCCCCTACTCTGGGTAGGTTCTCTGGCACACAAGGAGTCTGTTCTCTAGTATGGTTCAGGTTTCCCAGCCTGTTTTGGGTTCTCTAAGCCTGGTCACAGTTTTCTGGTCTTGTTTGGGTTCTCTTACCTGGTCCAGGTTCTCTCCTGTTATATTTCAAGTTCCCCTGGTCTGATTTTTATGTTCTGGCCTGGTCCGTGCGTTTTCTGGCCTGGTTCAGGTTTTTCAGCCTGGTCCGTGTTCTCTGGCCTGGTCCGTGCGTTCTCTGGCCTGGTCCGTGCGTTCTCTGGCCTGGTCCGTGCGTTCTCTGGCCTGGTCCGTGCGTTCTCTGGCCTGGTTCAGGTTTTTCAGCCTGGTCCGCGTTCTCTGGCCTGGTCCGTGTTCTCTGGCCTGGCCCGTGTTCTCTGGCCTGGTTCAGGTTTTTCAGCCTGGTCCGTGTTTTCTGGCCTGGTCCGTGTTCTCTGGCCTGGTCCGTGTTCTCTGGCCTGGTTCAGGTTTTTCAGCCTGGTCTGTGTTCTCTGGCCTGGTCCGTGTTCTCTGGCCTGGTCCGTGTTCTCTGGCCTGGCCCGTGTTCTCTGGCCTGGCCCGTGTTCTCTGGTCTGGCCCAGGGTCTCCGGCCCAGTTTGGGCTCTCTGGCCCGGTTTCAGGTTCTCCGGCACACAAGGGGTCTGTTCTTCTATGAGGAACAATGGTCCTCTCGGAAGTATCTGGGAAAGCGGTGCCAGCGGGTAATGCCATCCTGTGCACCCGCTCCTAAATGACAGATAATTGAGGTCAGGAGGGTGTGAGAGATGGAGGAGATTTCAGGTATCGGATGTAATCTGCACAGAGGACACTGAGACCATTGTCCCGGCGCTGACAGCTCTGCACCATCCAGGGGTCTCCGGGGGGGGGGGGGGGGTGTTTTATCTATAGGGGCTGGCATGTCCACCGTGTATCATTTATATCACCAATGTAATAAATGTGAAACAAGCTCGGCTTCCAAATGCCATCCCGATACGATCGATAGTGACTGTGCCACAAAACAGCCAATCAGCAGCCAGGAAAAGTTGGGTGTGGACGATCTCTGCTGGGAGAAGGGGGGCAGAAGTTGATTTCTGAGGTGCAGTTTGTGGGGTGATGGGGGTGTGCTGCTGTCTGGGGGGGGGACACTGAGACACCCCTCATCTCCCTGGCTTTGTTCTATCACTATAGAAATCAGGACCGGAGGAGCCTCGTCTGCAGAGCTTGCAGTTTAAGAGGGTAATGAGGGAAGGGAAGCAGTTTTTGGGGGTCTCTTGGCTCTGGCTGCACCGCACCTGGGGGCTCACTCTCCGGGGGATGGAAGTCGCCATTGCCGCCTCCTGAAAATGCCTAATGCTTGGCTGGTGTCCCCCAAAATGGAGAATGCAGGAGGTCTGCCTTCACTTGGCACATGCTTGTTCTACGTCGGGGGGTCTCCAGAAGTCTTTGTAACCATTGGACTTTATAAGGGAGAACTCCACCCCTGGCAGGGTCTCCCATTTGGCTCTGGTACAAGGAATAGTGAAGTCTCGTAGGCGGGGCGAGTGGGCGTCGGCACTAGAATGGTTGCTGCGTTTTTACTACACTGAGTGTTTGTAAAGAGAAGGGCTCCAATGGCAGCGCGGCGTGGGCCTTGGGGGCGGAGTCCTGAAACAGGGGCCATTTGTTGGCCACAAGACGCTCTTTGTTCCTCTATATAAACCCACAAGTGGTGCACACAGGATATTGTTCTATGGGCTGTGATGTGGCTGCTGGGATTTGGGGGGGGGGGTGCTGGGATGGGGGGGCCCACCGACATTACACTCCATCACAGGCAGAATGAGAGATCCCCCCGCAGATAGAGAACGGATCTTCAAAGATCCCCCGACACCTTGCCGAGCTCTCTGCTCTTTGGTGGTTTAATGTCCTGAGAATGGAGGGGGAGGGGGGGGTGACACCAACCGCTTATCAGCCTGAGAACCGCCTCTGTTCCCCTGCAATGCCATTGAGGTTCAGTTGGGGGCGGCACACCAATAATTGGCCCCCATTTATAAATAATATCACCATTTATATCAATTTATTAAAAAAAGAATAAAGAGAACTGAAAACTGACTCTGAAACACTGCGCCCCCCGCTGTCCGAACTGAGCATCCTAAACTAGGGGCCTCCAAACTTGGGGCACCATTCCCCCCACTGACACCAATGATGGGACACTATTCCCCCCCACTGACACCAATGATGGGGCACTAGTCATCCCACTGACACCAATGATGGGGCACTATTCCCCCCCACTGACACCAATGATGGGGCACTAGTCATCCTACTGACACCAATGATGGGGCACTATTCCTCCCACTGACACCAATGATGGGGCACCATTCCTCCCACTGACACCAATGATGGGGCACTATTCCTCCCACTGACACCAATGATGGGGCACTATTCCTCCCACTGACACCAATGATGGGGCACTATTCCCCCCCCCCACTGACACCAATGATGGGGCACTATTCCTCCCACTGACAAATGATGGGGCACTATTCCTCCCACTGACACCAATGATGGGACACTATTCCTCCCGCTGATACCAATGATGGGGCACTATTCCTTCCACTGACACCAATGATGGGACACTATTCCTCCCACTGACACCAATGATGGGGTACTATTGCCCCCACTGACACCAATGATGGGGCACTATTCCTCCCACTGACACCAATGATGGGGCACTATTCCTCCCACTGACACTAATGATGGGGCACTATTCCTCCCACTGACACCAATGATGGGGCACTAATGATGGGGCACTAACGATGAGGCACTTTTCCTCTCACTGACACCAATGATGGGGCACTATTCCTCCCACTGATACCAATGATGGGGCACTTTTCCTCTTACTGACACCAATGATGGGGCACTTTTCCTCTCACTGACACCAATGATGGGGCACTATTCCTCCCACTGACACCAATGATGGGGCACTATTCCTCCCACTGACACCAATAATGGGGCACTATTCCTCCCACTGATACCAATGATGGGACACTATTCCTCCTCCTGACACCAATGATGGGGCACTATTCCCCTCACGGACACCAATGATGGGGCACTATTCCTCCCACTGACACCAATGATGGGGCACTATTCCTCCCACTGACACCAATGATGGGGCACTATTCCTCCCACTGACACCAATGATGGGGCACTATTCCTCTCACTGACACCAATGATGGGGCACTATTCCTCCTACTGACACCAATGATGGGGCACTATTCCTCCCAATGACACCAATGATGGGGCACTATTCCTCCACTGACACCAATGATGGGGCACTATTCCTCCTACTGACACCAATGATGGGGCACTATTCATTCCACTGACACCAATGATGGGACACTATTCCTCCCCACTGACACCAATGATGGGACACTATTCCCCCCCACTGACACCAATGATGGGGCACTAGTCATCCCACTGACACCAATGATGGGGCACTATTCCCCCCACTGACACCAATGATGGGATACTATTCCCCCCCACTGACACCAATGATGGGGCACTAGTCATCCCACTGACACCAATGATGGGGCACTATTCCCCCCCACTGACACCAATGATGGGGCACTAGTCATCCCACTGACACCAATGATGGGGCACTATTCCTCCCACTGACACCAATGATGGGGCACCATTCCTCCCACTGACACCAATGATGGGGCACTATTCCTCCCACTGACACCAATGATGGGGCACTATTCCTCCCACTGACACCAATGATGGGGCACTATTCCCCCCCCCCACTGACACCAATGATGGGGCACTATTCCTCCCACTGACAAATGATGGGGCACTATTCCTCCCACTGACACCAATGATGGGACACTATTCCTCCCGCTGATACCAATGATGGGGCACTATTCCTTCCACTGACACCAATGATGGGACACTATTCCTCCCACTGACACCAATGATGGGGTACTATTGCCCCCACTGACACCAATGATGGGGCACTATTCCTCCCACTGACACCAATGATGGGGCACTATTCCTCCCACTGACACTAATGATGGGGCACTATTCCTCCCACTGACACCAATGATGGGGCACTAATGATGGGGCACTAACGATGAGGCACTTTTCCTCTCACTGACACCAATGATGGGGCACTATTCCTCCTACTGACACCAATGATGGGGCACTATTCCTCCCACTGATACCAATGATGGGGCACTTTTCCTCTTACTGACACCAATGATGGGGCACTTTTCCTCTCACTGACACCAATGATGGGGCACTATTCCTCCCACTGACACCAATGATGGGGCACTATTGATCTTTTATTGAAAAGAATCAAGCAACATATTTTATACAAAAGTAAAAAAATAACTATAGTACAATATTCCAACAGAAAACAAAGGAATACACATCCATGTGCAGAATATATACAATATATACATAATCCACTTCCAACATTCTTAGAAAACTATTTACATAAAGCAGCAGAGAGGGCCTAAGAGGCACAACCCATCACCTATGTATGCAGCCATTTATCAAAAACTGAACATTAAGAAAAAATCTAGGGTGATAAGAGACAGA
The DNA here is from genome assembly GCF_965119305.1 of Pelophylax lessonae. Taxonomy (NCBI): domain Eukaryota; kingdom Metazoa; phylum Chordata; class Amphibia; order Anura; family Ranidae; genus Pelophylax; species Pelophylax lessonae. The sequence goes on from NC_138780.1 coordinate 553,123, forward strand.
AAGCCACACCCGGGAAAGAGACTCCTGGCAATCAGGGAGGCTTGAAACCCCTCCACGCCTTCAGCCAAGCCCTCTGACCCCACTTGTCTCTCTCAAGCGCCCGAATCTTCCCCACCTCATGCAGAATGTCACACACCACCACCTGAACAGGAAGGATTTTACGCCGAAGGGTGACCTGACACCGTGCGTTCCATGTGTAATAACGGACTACTAAACTAACTAAAAAAAGTGTATCCAAACAAAAGCCCCCACCAGTATTGAATGCTCCGTACACCCACTCAGCATAACCCAGCCTGGAGAGGAAAGGAACACAGAGGGCCCGCCCAACCTGTTTGTATACCTCTATGTTAAAAGGGCAACGAAGCAGAAAATGGTCCATAGTCTCCTCCTCACCTGCACATTCCTCCCGAGGACAACCACGATCCATCCCACTGCGGAATTTCAAATTGCCCCGAACATAGAGCCTCCCGTGGAAGCACAACCAGGCCAGATCCCTGAATTTAAGGGGGACTCTAGCCAAATTAATCAATCTTAACCCTTCCCTCAAAATTGGGCCTGGGCAATCCCTTAAGGCCAGTGGGTCATGAAAGACTTCGCTCAAGACTCGGCTCATAAGGACTTTCCTCGGAGCGGATCTGAGATCTTCAGCCGACAGTCGCCACTGCCGCAGCAACTTCAGACACGGAGCGACATAGGCTGGGAGCTGACCACGATGACCCCTGAGATTCTTCACTTGGCCACCTTCTTCCCAAAGTCGCAGAAAAGGCCTAAACATGCCTGCCCATCCAGGAGGTTCCACTGCAAGCATACTACCAATGTTAAACTTGAGAAATAGCAGTGAAAAGAAAAGAACGGGGTTGACCATACCTAAGCCACCCTCCCTCCTGGATAGATAGGTGACATTCCTCTTGATGGGGTTCAGTCTGTTCCCCCACAGCATCTGGAAGAACACACTATAGATCCTAGCATAGAGAGACACTGGCAAGATGCAGACAGGGCTGACATACAAGAAGATCGGTATCAGGTAAGTCTTAATCAGATCAACCCTTTCCCTCAGAGATAACTTCCATCTCTTCCAGCTGACCACCTTAGTATTGGCAACTTCCAGCCTGCCTTCCCAGTTTTTGAGGCCATAATCGCCAGGTCCAAATTCAATGCCTAATATCTTAATTTTTTCCTGGGGCACTGGAAAGGTGTCCGGGAGATCAAACCCCTCACCTTCCTTTCCCATCCAAAAAACTTCACTCTTTTCCTGATTGATCTTGGAGCCTGATGCTTCAGAGTACCGTGATGTCAGAGAGACCACCTCCTCCGCTTCATCTGTCCCAGTGACAATCACTGACACATCATCCGCATAGGCAACAACCCTCAAAGGCGGCTCACCCGGGATTCCCACTGGTACCCCACACAACATGCTGCTCTCTAGCCTCCTGATGAAGGGATCGATTGCAAACACATAGAGCAGGGGACTCAGCGGACAACCCTGGCGCACCCCAGAACCAACCTCAAAGGACTGTTCAACCCAACCATTAACAAGAGGGAAGCTTTCTGCCCCCTTATACAAAACTTTTAACCAATCGACAAAACCACCCGGCAGACCGTACTTACTAAAGAGCAACCACAGGTACTCATGGTTGACACGATCGAAAGCCTTTGCCTGATCCAATGCCAGTAGATACTTTCCCCAGCCTGCAGCCCTGCACTGCTCCAAGGCCTCCCGGACAGCTAAAACCGCTGTGAAGGTGCTCCTACCCTGGATCGAACAGTGCTGATGGCGAGAAAGCAAAGACTCTGCTACTGCCGATAGGCGCCAGAAAAGTATCTTCGCCAGCACCTTTCTATCGACATTGAGAAGGCTGATGGGGCGCCAATTCTCAATCATCGAAGGATCTTTACCTTTTGAAAGAAGAATCACAGCTGAGTGTCTCATGGAAGGGGGAAGCACCCCCTCCGCAAGACAACTGTTAAAAACCTCTACCAAATGTGGGGCCAGAATAGACTTAAAGGCTTTGTAAAACTCAGCCGTCAGACCATCCGGTCCAGGTGACTTTTTGATGGCAAGCTGTTCAATTGCCCTCGTCACCTCTTCAACTGTGATCTCTTCTGTCAAATTCATCAAAGGGACATCTCCACCATTTAGACCTGGAGTAGAGTCCAAAAAGCTTTCCATTTTGTCTCGGTCAAGCTCTTTCCGCCCAAGAAGTTCAGCATAAAAAGACCTCACGACCTCCAGGATCCCTGACCTGGACTTTGTCAAGGAACCTGTACTATCCTTAAGGCCAACGACCATCTTAACAGCTACACCCTGTTTGCAGTTCTGGTAAGGGTCAGGCGAGTGGTATTTCCCATAGTCCCGCTCCAGAACCAAAGAGGTATGCCGGTCATATTGACACTTCCTGAGGAGGATTTTCACTTCAGAGATTGCCCCAGGATCTCCTCCTCTCGAGACAAGAATATCCAGCTTCCTCCGCAAACGTTGGTAGGTCATGTATCTATTAAACTGTTTTTTATTGGCTAGGCCCCTGAAGAATCCAGCAATCCTCTTTTTGGTCAGCTCCCACCACTCAGCCTTGCTGCTACAAAAGTCCAGGATGGTCACCTGTGCCTGAAAGAATTCCTCAAAGGATTGTCTAACATGTTCTTCCTCAAGGAGAGTCGAATTTAATCTCCAGATGCCTTTGCCCCTCTGAGGGAAGTCTGAAGCATTCAAGACCACAGATAGCATACAGTGATCAGAGAACTCCACTGCCTGCACTACTGGGGGTGAGAAAGCAGAGGCCTCCTTCAAAAAAAACCTATCTATTCTACTCTGACTATTACCTCGATGAAATGTGAACCCTGTGTCATCCGGAAGGTGCTTAATGTGCACATCCACAAGACCAGCATCCCTAACCATACTATTTAAAAAAACGCTATCATATCCCAGCCGGTCATTGAAGTCCTTCCTGTCCTTGGGCCTAGTCACAGTATTAAAGTCACCTCCAAAAACCACTTGCCGGGATGTAAAAAGAAATGGCTTGATCCTTGTAAAAAGGCATTTCCTGTCCCACTTTGTGTGCGGCCCATAAATATTAATTAGGCGCAGGTCCTGCCCTCCCACAAGAACGTCTAAGACCATACATCTCCCAATCTCCACCTCAATAACCCGCCGGACAGTTACCATGCCGGTTTTAAACAACACCGCCACCCCGCCGTAAGGCTCGGCCGCAAGAGACCAGTAAGATGGACCATACCTCCACTCTCTCTTGGCCATATGAATATCTGCCAAGGAGGTGAGCCTAGTCTCCTGCAAAAATAAAATTTCAGCATCTAATTGGCTGAACAAAAAGAAGGCCATAGAACGAGCTCTTACTGACTTAATACTGGCGACATTTATTGTCACCACTTTTAACGGAGGGGGAACCGCCATTTGGGTTATTGAGTGGATTGCTTCTTAGCTCCCCTCTGCTGCTCATCACCAGAAGCCTCTCTCTTTCTTGAAGCCTCCTCCAACTCCATTTCAATTTCTGAATTCTGCTCAGAAGAATCCCCAGATGAGGAGATATCCCAAGCAGAAGCCCTAGAACAGTTGGGGACAGACACTGGGGCATCCTGTCCCTGTTCCGTCCTCACCGTCTGTCTCTTCCGCCTCACAACCTTCCTTCTCTCCTCCAGGTACTGCAGATCAGATTCAGAGATGCTTTCATCTCTTGTTTTCTTCTTCTTCTTTGAAGTATTCACAGAGGACTTCTTTACAGAGGAAGCCGCAGCAGCACCCTTTTTGGTACCCTCTACCACTCCTGGTGGGTGGGGGGCTTCTTTAAGGTCACACTTAGGAAGGGAAGATTTATCGGGAATAACTGACTTGGGGGGCACAGACTTGGAAGGTTCTGACACAAGAGGAGCAGGGACAGTAGGCTGGGGGGACACAGGGACAGACACAGAAGGAATACTTACAGATACAGGAGGGGTGGGCACAGGGACTGGGGAGGGATCCTGAACAAGACCAGGGGGGTCAGTCACCGCAGAGGAGGGTGGTAAAACAGGGGCCTCATCCTCCATCCTGTCCAGCCTTAAGAGGTCATCTATCACCTCTCTATCCATATTATGCAAGGCTTCAGGACATCGGCTGTAGGGGTGGCCAAGGCGCAGGCACAGGTTGCACCTTATCGCCTGGGTGCAGTCCCTGGCCACATGACCCTGCCCCCGACACACTGAACAGATCAGAGCTGAACAAGAGGAGCTAAAATGCCCCTTTTCTCCACAGCGGTGACACAGTTTTGGCTGACCGGGATAAAAAATGGTCATCCTATCCCTCCCTATAAAGGCAGAGGAGGGCAGGTGACGGACAACATTCCCATCCCTAGCCAACCTGACCGTTACCGACCAACCCCCGGTTCAGATGCCACGCTCATCATAAATTTTATCTGGCCTGGTCAAAACATCCCCATAATTTCTCAACCAGACCTCTAAGTCCCGAGCAGGAACACTCTCATTTGTGAGGATAATAGTGATTTTCTTTACTGTTGACCTTTGGGAAACTGCCACTGGCACCAGACCTTCCCATTCGGGTCTTGACCTGCACCGAGCCATATATCGTTCCCAGAACAGGTCAAGACCCTCTGGTCTGGTGAAACTAACCGTGTACTCCCGACTTCCAGCCACATGTATCAAGGCATATAGGTCATTAGCCCCAAAACCCATATCCAAGATCAGGTCCACAACCATACGCCGTGCTACAGGGACTGCACCACCTTCCCATTTAAGGAGGACTACGTTCCGCCTTGGACCCCCAGCAGGAGCCATAGACCCAAGACCAGATCCAATGGTGCTCATAGTGGCAGCCTGCAAGGGAAAACCCCGATTGGAAGCGGAGCTCCTCCTTGATTGTATTCCTGGCTTGATGATATTGCCAGGAGCACAGCTTACCACCTGTGCAAATGTAGGCTTATTAGGGCCTAGACCCCACACTGATGTCACATTATCAGGTACATTTCTATTATTATTTTCAGCTTGGCCTAAATCAGCAGCATTATCAGTTAAACATACAATGGTGGGTCCCACCACACCTGCAATGTTATTAGGTGTAGTTACTGTTTCTAATGCAGTACCAAATGCTTCCTGCTGCTGCGCTGTAGAGTCCTGGTTAGTTATTACTGAGACAGTTTTGGGCTCAGCAGAAGCAGGGTTAATCGGCTCTTCTGGGTTTTGTAGTTCCTGAGCAGAAATGTCATTTTTTAAACGTAACATTTTCTCAGCAGGCAAAGCATTGCTGAGCACAGGGGTATCATCCTGGGTGTCACTGGGAAAACCCTCATTATTAGGCAAGGTGCTAAAAGGCACAAAAACAGTTTTGTCTATTACCTGAGACTTGATAGCTTTTATCTTATCAGGTACATGATCCGGCAAGTCCTCCACATCACCAAACACCAGCTTATCTCCCTGTACTGGAGACTCCATTACCTGGATTACCTTTAGCATGCCTCCTGAGCCCTGAGATGGCAATGGGCTGCTTACCTCACCTTGAGGGGGAAGGGGGTCAGAACATGGGGTCTCCTCCTCCACCTCCATCTTTGCAAACCTTCGGTCGTTGCTAAACTTCTCCCTGAAGGGACCATCCCTGCCTTCCATCATGGCCACGATGGTTTCCTGATGTTCCACACGGACCTTAGCTAATTGGACCTCTGAATCCATGGATCCGCGGTTCTTGCTGAACAAGCCTTCACGCTGCTTTCTCAGGCGCTTTAAATCCGCTCTAAGCTTGTAGAGCTTGTCTCTTTCCTTATTGAGGACTTTGATCCCGGCCACCACTCGCTCCCGAATGGATCCAGCATCTTCATCCTCACCAGGTGCAGAGAGATCACCAACCACGGCTTGTCCAGAAGCAGGGGTGCCATCCATCCGACCAGGGGATGGCTGAGAGCCTCCAGCAGGAGAGGCCCCGCTGGCCTGCATGGCCTCCCCAGGAAGGAGCCAGCAGGGCTGGGAGGGATTTCACCTCACTCCCCTCTCAAACAGATCACCTGGAGCAGCTCCAGACACACAGCCAGAGAACCTTGCAGCAGCCACACCCGAAGCTGAATGATGGGACACTACTCCTCCCACTGACAGCAATAATGGGGCACTATTCCTCCCACTGATACCAATGATGGGACACTATTCCTCCTCCTGACACCAATGATGGGGCACTATTCCCCTCACGGACACCAATGATGGGGCACTATTCCTCCCACTGACACCAATGATGGGGCACTATTCCTCCCACTGACACCAATGATGGGGCACTATTGATCTTTTATTGAAAAGAATCAAGCAACATATTTTATACAAAAGTAAAAAAATAACTATAGTACAATATTCCAACAGAAAACAAAGGAATACACATCCATGTGCAGAATATATACAATATATACATAATCCACTTCCAACATTTTTAGAAAACTATTTACATAAAGCAGCAGAGAGGGCCTAAGAGGCACAACCCATCACCTATGTATGCAGCCATTTATCAAAAACTGAGCATTAAGAAAAAATCTAGGGTGATAAGAGACAGAAAGCCACACCCGGGAAAGAGACTCCTGGCAGTCAGGGAGGCTTGAAACCCCTCCACGCCTTCAACCAAGCCCTCTGACCCCACTTGTCTCTCTCAAGCGCCCGAATCTTCCCCACCTCATGCAGAATGTCACACACCACCACCTGAACAGGAAGGATTTTACGCCGAAGGGTGACCTGACACCGTGCGTTCCATGTGTAATAACGGACTACTAAACTAACTAAAAAAAGTGTATCCAAACAAAAGCCCCCACCAGTATTGAATGCTCCGTACACCCACTCAGCATAACCCAGCCTGGAGAGGAAAGGAACACAGAGGGCCCGCCCAACCTGTTTGTATACCTCTATGTTAAAAGGGCAACGAAGCAAAAAATGGTCCATAGTCTCCTCCTCACCTGTACATTCCTCCCGAGGACAACCACGATCCATCCCACTGCGGAATTTCAAATTGCCCCGAACATAGAGCCTCCCGTGGAAGCACAACCAGGCCAGATCCCTGAATTTAAGGGGGACTCTAGCCAAATTAATCAGTCTTAACCCTTCCCTCAAAATTGGGCCTGGGCAATCCCTTAAGGCCAGTGGGTCATGAAAGACTTCGCTCAAGACTCGGCTCATAAGGACTTTCCTCGGAGCGGATCTGAGATCTTCAGCCGACAGTCGCCACTGCCGCAGTAACTTCAGACACGGAGCGACATAGGCTGGGAGCTGACCACGATGACCCCTGAGATTCTTCACTTGGCCACCTTCTTCCCAAAGTCGCAGAAAAGGCCTAAACCAAGATCTAAACATGCCTGCCCATCCAGGAGGTTCCACTGTAAGCATACTACCAATGTTAAACTTGAGAAATAGCAGTGAAAAGAAAAGAACGGGGTTGACCATACCTAAGCCACCCTCCCTCCTGGATAGATAGGTGACATTCCTCTTGATGGGGTTCAGTCTGTTCCCCCACAGCATCTGGAAGAACACACTATAGATCCTAGCATAGAGAGACACTGGCAAGATGCAGACAGGGCTGACATACAAGAAGATCGGTATCAGGTAAGTCTTAATCAGATCAACCCTTTCCCTCAGAGATAACTTCCATCTCTTCCAGTTGACCACCTTAGTATTGGCAACTTCCAGCCTGCCTTCCCAGTTTTTGAGGCCATAATCGCCAGGTCCAAATGCAATGCCTAATATCTTAATATTTTCCTGGGGCACTGGAAAGGTGTCCGGGAGATCAAACCCCTCACCTTCCTTTCCCATCCAAAAAACTTCACTCTTTTCCTGATTGATCTTGGAGCCTGATGCTTCAGAGTACCGTGATGTCAGAGAGACCACCTCCTCCGCTTCATCTGTCCCAGTGACAATCACTGACACATCATCCGCATAGGCAACAACCCTCAAAGGCGGCTCACCCGGGATTCCCACTGGTACCCCACACAACATGCTGCTCTCTAGCCTCCTGATGAAGGGGTCGATTGCAAACACATAGAGCAGGGGACTCAGGGGACAACCCTGGCGCACCCCAGAACCAACCTCAAAGGACTGTCCAACCCAACCATTAACAAGAGGGAAGCTTTCTGCCCCCTTATACAAGACTTTTAACCAATCGACAAAACCACCCGGCAGACCGTACTTACTAAAGAGCAACCACAGGTACTCATGGTTGACACGATCGAAAGCCTTTGCCTGATCCAATGCCAGTAAATACTTTCCCCAGCCTGCAGCCCTGCACTGCTCCAAGGCCTCCCGGACAGCTAAAACCGCTGTGAAGGTGCTCCTACCCTGGATCGAACAGTGCTGATGGCGAGAAAGCAAAGACTCTGCTACTGCCGATAGGCGCCAGAAAAGTATCTTCGCCAGCACCTTTCTATCGACATTGAGAAGGCTGATGGGGCGCCAATTCTCAATCATCGAAGGATCTTTACCTTTTGAAAGAAGAATCACAGCTGAGAGTCTCATGGAAGGGGGAAGCACCCCCTCAGCAAGACAACTGTTAAAAATCTCTACCAAATGTGGGGCCAGAATAGACTTAAAGGCTTTGTAAAACTCAGCCGTCAGACCATCCGGTCCAGGTGACTTTTTGATGGCAAGCTGTTCAATTGCCCTCGTCACCTCTTCAACTGTGATCTCTTCTGTCAAATTCATCAAGAGGACATCTCCACAATTTAGACCTGGAGTAGAGTCCAAAAAGCTTTCCATCTTGTCTCGGTCAAGCTCTTTCCTCCCAAGAAGTTCAGCATAAAAAGACCTCACGACCTCCAGGATCCCTGACCTGGACTTTGTCAAGGAACCTGTACTATCCTTAAGGCCAACGACCATCTTAACAGCTACACCCTGTTTGCAGTTCTGGTAAGGGTCAGGCGAGTGGTATTTCCCATAGTCCCTCTCCAGAACCAAAGAGGTATGCCGGTCATATTGACACTTCCTGAGGAGGATTTTCACTTCAGAGATTGCCCCAGGATCTCCTCCTCTTGAGACAAGAATATCCAGCTTCCTCCGCAAACGTTGGTAGGTCATGTATCTATTAAACTGTTTTTTATTGGCTAGGCCCCTGAAGAATCCAGCAATCCTCTTTTTGGTCAGCTCCCACCACTCAGCCTTGCTGCTACAAAAGTCCAGGATGGTCACCTGTGCCTGAAAGAATTCCTCAAAGGATTGTCTAACATGTTCTTCCTCAAGGAGAGTCGAATTTAATCTCCAGATGCCTTTGCCCCTCTGAGGGAAGTCTGAAGCATTCAAGACCACAGATAGCATACAGTGATCAGAGAACTCCACTGCCTGCACCACTGGGGGTGAGAAAGCAGAGGCCTCCTTCAAAAAAAACCTATCTATTCTACTCTGACTATTACCTCGATGAAATGTGAACCCTGTGTCATCCGGAAGGTGCTTAATGTGCACATCCACAAGACCAGCATCCCTAACCATACTATTTAAAAAAACGCTATCATATCCCAGCCTGTCATTGAAGTCCTTCCTGTCCTTGGGCCTAGTCACAGTATTAAAGTCACCTCCAAAAACCACTTGCCGGGATGTAAAAAGAAATGGCTTGATCCTTGTAAAAAGGCATTTCCTGTCCCACTTTGTGTGTGGCCCATAAATATTAATTAGGCGCAGGTCCTGCCCTCCCACAAGAACGTCTAAGACCATACATCTCCCAATCTCCACCTCAATAACCCGCCGGACAGTTACCATGCCGGTTTTAAACAACACCGCCACCCCGCCGTAAGGCTCGGCCGCAAGAGACCAGTAAGATGGACCATACCTCCACTCTCTCTTGGCCATATGAATATCTGCCAAGGAGGTGAGCCTAGTCTCCTGCAAAAATAACATTTCAGCATCTAATTGGCTGAACAAAAAGAAGGCCATAGAACGAGCTCTTACCGACTTAATGCTGGCAACATTTATTGTCACCACTTTTAACGGAGGGGGAACCGCCATTTGGGTTATTGGGTGGATTGCTTCTTAGCTCCCCTCTGCTGCTCATCACCAGAAGCCTCTCTCTTTCTTGAGGCCTCCTCCAATTCCATTTCTGAATCAGAATTTTGCTCAGAAGAAGCTCCAGATGTGGAGATATCCCATGCAGAAGCCCTAGAACGGTTGGGGACAGACACTGGGGCATCCTGTCCCTGTCCCGTCCTCACCGCCTGTCTCTTTCGCCTCACAACCCTCCTTCTCTCCTCCAGGTACTGCAGGTCAGATTCAGAGATGTTATCTCTTGTTTTCTTCTTTTTTGAAGTCTTCACAGAAGACTTCTTTACAGAGGAAACCGCAGCACCCTTTTTGGTACCCTCTACCACTCCTGGTGGGGGGGGACCTTCCCTTAAGTCAGACCTAGGAGGGGATGACTCATGGGGCAAGACTGACTCGGGGGGCACAGACTTAGAAGGTTCTGACACAAGAGGAGCGGGTACAGTAGGCTGGGGGGACACAGAGACAGTCACAGAAGGAATACCTACAGACACAGGAGGGTTGGCCACAGAAACTGGGGAGGGATCCTGAACAGGACCTGGGGGGTCAGTCACCGCTGAGGAGGATGGTACACCAGGGGCCTCATCCTCCATCCCGTCCAGCCTCAACAGTTCATCTACTACCTCCTTCTCCATGTTGTGCCAGGCCTCCGGACATCGGCTGTAGGGGTGGCCAAGGCGCAGGCACAGGTTGCACCTTATCGCCTGGGTACAGTCCCTGGCCACATGACCCTGTCCCCGACATACTGAACATATTAAGGCTGAACAGGAGGAGCTAAAATGCCCCTTTTCTCCACAGCGGTGACATAGCTTTGGCTGACCAGGATAAAAAATAGTCATCCTATCCCTCCCTATGAAAGCCGAGGAGGGCAGGTGACGGACAACATTCCCATCCCTGGCCAACCTGACCGTTACTGACCAACCCCCGGTCCAGATGTCACGTTCATCAAGGATTTTTTCTAGCCTTGTCAAAACCTCACCATAGTTCCTTAACCAGACCTCTAGGTCCCGAGCAGGAACACTCTCATTATTGAGGATGATGGTTATTTTTTTAACCGTTGATCTCTGCGAAACAGCAACTGGTGCCAGATCTTCCCATTCGGGTCTTGACCTGCACCGAGCTTCATATCGTTCCCAGAACAGGTCAAGACCCTCCGGCCTGGTGAAGCTGATTGTGTACTCCCGGCTCCCAGCTACGTGTATTAGGGCATAAAGGTCATTCGCCCCAAAGCCCATCTCCAAAATCATATCCACCACCACACGCCGTGCTGGAGAGACTGCACCACCTTCCCATTTAAGTATAACGACATTACGTCTTGGACCCCCAGCAGAAGCCAGAGACCCAAGACCGGAACCAGGGGTGCTCAAAGTGGCAGTTTGTGGTGTAAATCTCTGCCTGGAAGCAGGGTTCCTCATTGGCTGCAGCCCTGGCTTAATAACATTACCAGGCGCAGAGCGTACCACCTGAGCAAAAGAGGGCTTATCAGGGCCAAGACCCCACACCGATGTAACTTTAGCTGGTACATTATTATTATTATCCTTATTATTAATTGCTTGTACTGAGCCAGCAGGATTATCCATTACACACATTAGTATTATTATTAGGAACAGCTGTGCTGGAAGAAATGTCACAATCAGTATTCACTATCACAGTTTCTGCTGTAGTACCACAGGTGTCCTGATGCTGCAGTATAGAGACAGCAGCTGTGACTGGACAAACAGCCTTTGACTCAGCAAAAGGGGGGTTAACGGGTTGTTCTGGCTCTTGTAGTTCCTTTGCTGCAATGTCATTTTTTAAACGCAATTTTTCCTCAGTGGAAACATCAGCAGCTGAAATATTGCTGGATATGGAATTACCAGCCTGGGTGTCATTGGGCAAAACATCAGTATTAGCCAAGGTGTTAAATGGCACAAAAATAGTTTTATCAGTCACTTGGGACTTGCTAGGTTTTACCTTATCAGGCACATTATCAGGAAAGTTCTCCTCACCAAACACCAGCTGATCCGCCTGTAATGGAGACTCCACTGCCTGGATCACTGTCAGCATGCCTCCTGAGCCCTGAGAAGGCAACGGGTTGCTTACCTCACCTTGGGGGGTCAGGGGGTCAGAACTGGGGGTCTCCTCGTCCACCTCCATCTTTGCCATCCTTGCAAATCTGCGGTCATTGCAAAACTTTTCCTTAAAGGGCCCCTCTTTACCTTCCATCATGGCCACAATGGTTTCCTGGTGTTGAACCCGGACCTTTGCCAACTGGATTTCCGGATCCATAGATCCACGGCTGCGGCTGTGCAAACCTTCACGTTGCTTTCGCAGACGCTTCAACTCCGCTCTCAGTTTGTAGAGCTGGTCTCTCTCCCTATTCAGGACCTTGATCCCGGCCACCACTCGCTCCCGAATGGACTCGGTATCCTCATCCTCACCAGGGGCAGAGAGATCCCCAGCCATGGCTTGTCCAGGAGCAGGTATGTCATTCATCAGCCCAGGGGATGGCTGAGAGCCTCCAGCAGGAGAGGCCCTGCTGGCCTGCATGGCCTCCCCAGATAGGGGCCAGCAGAGCTGGGAGAGATTTTACCAGACTCCCCTCTCAAACAGATCACCTGGAGCAGCTCCAGACACACAGCCAGAGAACCTTCCTGCAGCCACACCCGAAGCTGAATGATGGGACACTATTCCTCCCACTGACACCAAGGATGGGGCACTATTCCTCCCACTGACACCAATGATGGGGCACTATTCCTCTCACTGACACCAATGATGGGGCACTATTCCTCCTACTGACACCAATGATGGGGCACTATTCCTCCCAATGACACCAATGATGGGGCACTATTCCTCCACTGACACCAATGATGGGGCACTATTCCTCCTACTGACACCAATGATGGGGCACTATTCCTCCCACTGATACCAATGATGGGGCACTATTCCTCCCACTGACACCAAGGATTGGGCACTATTCTTCTCACTGACACCAATGATGGGGCATAATGGGGTTCATATGCTTACTGTGGGGGTTAGCATGGTGAAGGTAACAAGATAATTTTATTGTCCAGAATTAAATGAACAAATTACTGACAGTTCAGAAATCTGCAATCTGGACATACCTGGTTAAAGCAGCCATTTTCAGCCTGGGTTCCTCCAGAGGTTGGTAGGCGTTTTCTCCAGAGGTGGGTAGGGGTTCCTCCAGAGGTTGGTAGGAGTTCCTCCTGAGGTTGGTAGGCATTCCTTTAGAGGTTGGTAGGGGTTTCCCCAGAGTTTGGTTGGTAGGGGTTCCTCCAGAGGTTGGTAAGGGTTCCTCCAGAGGTTAGTAGGGGTTCCTCCACAGGTTAGTAGGGGTTCCTCCAGAGGTTGGTATGGGTTCCTCCAGAGGTTGGTATGGGTTCCTCCACAGGTTGGTAGGGGTTCCTCCACAGGTTGGTAGGGGTTCCTCTGGAGGTTGGTAGGGGTTCCTCTGGAGGTTGGTAGGCGTTCCACCGGAGGTTGGTAGGCATTCCTTCGGAGGTTGGTAGGCGTTGCTCCGGAGGTTGGTAGGGGTTGCTCTGGAGGTTGGTAGGGGTTCCTCTGGAGGTTGGTAGGCGTTCCTCCGGAGGTTGGTAGGGGTTTCTCTGGAGGTTGGTAGGGGTTTCTCTGGAGGTTGGTAGGGGTTTCTCTGGAGGTTGGTAGGCGTTCCTCTGGAGGTTGGTAGGCGTTCCTCCGGAGATTGGTAGGGGTTCCTCTGGAGGTTGGTAGGGGTTCCTCCGGAGGTTGGTAGGGGTTCCTCCACAGGTTGGTAGGGGTTCCTCCGGAGGTTGGTAGACGTTCCTCTAGAGGTTGGTAGGCGTTCCTCTGCAGGTTGGTAGGCGATCCTCTGGAGGTTGGTAGGCATTCCTCCGGAGATTGGTAGGCGTTGCTCCGGAGGTTGGTAGGGGTTCCTCTGGAGGTTGGTAGGGGTTCCTCTGGAGGTTGGTAGGGGTTCCTCTGGAGGTTGGTAGGGGTTCCTCCGGAGGTTGGTAGGCGTTCCTCTGGAGGTTGATAGGGGTTCGTCTAGAGGTTGGTAAGCGTTCCTCCGGAGGTTGGTAGGCGTTCCTCCGGAGGTTGGTAGGCGTTCCTCCGGAGGTTGGTAGGGGTTTCTCCGGAGGTTGGTAGGCGTTCCTCTGGAGGTTGGTAGGCGTTCCTCAGGTTGGTAGGCGTTCCTCCGGAGGTTGGTAGGCGTTCCTCAGGTTGGTAGGCGTTCCTCCGGAGGTTGGTAGGGGTTTCTTCAGAGGTTGGTTGGTAGGGGTTTCTTCAGAGGTTGGTTGGTAGGCGTTCTCCAGAGGTTGGTTGGTAGGTGATTCTCCAGAAGTTGGTAGGGGTTCCTTGACGGAGCCGGCATAGGTCATGGGTCAGTGCTACTTACAAGAGCCATCTGTGACGCCAATCATCTTTTTATCTTTGTAATGGTGGCATTCTTCCCATTGGTCACTAATGTAAGCAGCATTTTTCCTGCTGTCCACCAATGGTTTTTGGAAGGCTTCCCTGAAATCTGATGAATATTTTGGGGTTCCCTCTGAGGTTTAATGGATGGGAAAAGCTGTTCTAAAGCCTATTTATTCTTTGGAGTGGCGCAATCCCAGCTTTGCCCACCAGATGTCAGAATCGCTCTGCTTTCTGTTTAATCCCAGAAGATGGCAGTATAGTTTTGTGGTAATATTATTTTATTATAATAAAGTTTTGTCCAGCAGATGGCGACATCTTTATTTTCTGATCAGGTGCAGTTCTCGGCTCTGTTCACCAGATGGCAGCATTGCTCTATATCAGTATTTCTGTGTGACCAGCAGGGGGCGGCGGAGTGACGTCAGAATGAAATATAAAGGGCCAGGCACCATTTATCGATGGAAGTCTCCGCCTCTTATTCTTACATTTGGGGTTTATGTTCTTCCCATTCATTCAGTCACATGACGCTCCTCTGCTGATGTCATTCTGTCATATACTGGGAAGGGGGCACCACACTCTCATGCCTAGGCACCCCTGATATCAGTGCACTTCCTGTGCCTAGGCATCCCTGATATCAGTGCACTTCCTGTGGCTAGGCACCCCTGATATCAGTGCACTTCCTGTGTCTGGACACCCCTGATATCAGTGCACTTCCTGTGCCTATGCACCCCTGATATCATTGCACTTCCTGTGTCTGGACACCCCTGACATTTATTGTGATATAGATATATATATATATATAGTGGTGATACATGTAAAAAAATATATATTTATATATGTAGTGATGATGCGTGTATAGTGTGTGTAATATATATATATATATCAGTGATGTGTATCCTATAGATGAGGATGGTGATGGGTGCATACAGTATATATATATATATATATATATATATATATATATATATATATTGGTGATGGGTGTATACAGTATATATATATATATATACACTGTATACACCCATCACCAATATATATATATATATATATATATATACTGTATACACCCATCACCATCCTCATCTATAGGATACACATCACTGATATATATATATATACTGTATACACCCATCACCTATATATATATATATATATATATATATATATATATATACTGTATACACCCATCACCTATATATATATGTATATATATATATATATATATATACTGTATACACCCATCACCAATATATATATATATATATATATATATATATATATACACTGTATACACCCATCACCAATATATATATATATACACTGTATACACCCATCACCAATATATATATATATACACACACTGTATACACCCATCACCAATATATATATATATATATATATATATACTGTATACACCCATCACCAATATATATATATATATCAGTGATGTGTATCCTATAGATGAGGATGGTGATGGGTGTATACAGTATATATATATATATATATATATATATATATATATATATATTGGTGATGGGTGTATACAGTATATATATATATATATATTGGTGATGGGTGTATACAGTATATATATATATATATATATATATATATATATATATATATCAGTGATGTGTATCCTATAGATGAGGATAGTGATGGGTGTATACAGTATATATATATATATATATATATATATATATATATTGGTGATGGGTGTATACAGTATATATATATATATATATTGGTGATGGGTGTATACAGTGTATATATATATATATATATATATCAGTGATGTGTATCCTATAGATGAGGATGGTGATGAGCGCAGCGTCTCGGTCCCCCCCCCCCCCCCACTTGTCACTCATTGTAGGGACTCCCACCTGCGCTGCGCATTGGTTCTCCTCCATCCCTCCCGCTGTACCGGCTGCCAGAGAGAAGAATGAGAATTGGATGAACGCAGATCCAGAGCTACGGAGGAAGATGGACGAGGCGGCCCCCTTCCCCCACAGAATAAGGTAGGAGCGGGGGATGGGGGAGGGTCTGTAGTATTGGGGGGTATATACATTGAGGTTTGTATAGTCCTATGTCTGCAGGGGGCATATAGCTCAGGGTCTGCGGGGTACCTGTAGTCCCCGGTGTGTAGTGCCGGCGTGGGGGGATCTAGTCGGGGTCGGTGGGGTGTGAACCGTTCAGGGGGATGAATATTTGGGGTCAGTAAAATGTACAGAGTTTGGGGTGCTTAGTCCAAGGGGCTGGGGATGGGGACACAGTGATTCCCCCCAGGACTGGTGAGGGGGACCCCGGACACAGTGATTCCCCCCAGGACTGGTGAGGGGGACCCCGGACACAGTGACTCCCCCCAGGACTGGTGAGGGGGACCCCGGACACAGTGACTCCCCCCAGGACTGGTGAGGGGGACCCTGGACACAGTGACTCCCCCCGGGACTGGTGAGGGGGACCCCGGGCACAGTGACTCCCCCCAGGGCTGGTGAGGGGGACCCCGGACACAGTGACTTCCCCCAGGGCTGGTGAGGGGGACCCTGGGCACAGTGATTCCCCCCAGGACTGGTGAGGGGGACCCCGGACACAGTGACTTCCCCCAGGGCTGGTGAGGGGGACCCCGGGCACAGTGACTCCCCCCAGGACTGGTGAGGGGGACCCCGGACACAGTGACTCCCCCCCAGGACTGGTGAGGGGGACCCTGGACACAGTGACTCCCCCCGGGACTGGTGAGGGGGACCCCGGGCACAGTGACTCCCCCCAGGGCTGGTGAGGGGGACCCCGGGCACAGTGACTTCCCCCAGGGCTGGTGAGGGGGACCCTGGGCACAGTGATTCCCCCCAGGACTGGTGAGGGGGACCCCGGACACAGTGACTTCCCCCAGGGCTGGTGAGGGGGACCCCGGGCACAGTGACTCCCCCCAGGACTGGTGAGGGGGACCCCGGACACAGTGACTCCCCCCCAGGACTGGTGAGGGGGACCCTGGACACAGTGACTCCCCCCGGGACTGGTGAGGGGGACCCCGGGCACAGTGACTTCCCCCAGGGCTGGTTAGGGGGACCCCGGACACAGTGACTCCCCCCCAGGACTGGTGAGGGGGACCCTGGACACAGTGACTCCCCCCGGGACTGGTGAGGGGGACCCCGGGCACAGTGATTCCCCCCAGGACTGGTGAGGGGGACCCCGGACACAGTGACTCCCCCCAGGACTGGTGAGGGGGACCCCGGACACAGTGACTCCCCCCCAGGACTGGTGAGGGGGACCCTGGACACAGTGACTCCCCCCGGGACTGGTGAGGGGGACCCCGGGCACAGTGACTCCCCCCAGGGCTGGTGAGGGGGACCCCGGGCACAGTGACTTCCCCCAGGGCTGGTGAGGGGGACCCCGGGCACAGTGACTTCCCCCAGGACTGGTGAGGTGTTCCCTTCCTGAGATATCCTCCACTGAGTGTGTGTGGTGTCCCCTTTCCTGAGATATCCTCCACTGAGTGTGTGTGGTGTCCCCTTTCCTGAGATATCCTCCACTGAGTGTGTGTGGTGTCCCCTTCCCGAGATCCTCCACTGAGTGTATATGGTGTCCCCTTCCCGAGATCCTCCACTGAGTGTATGTGGTGTCCCCTTCCCGAGATCCTCCACTGAGTGTGTGTGGTGTCCCCTTCCCGAGATCCTCCACTGAGTGTGTGTGGTGCCCCCTTCCCGAGATCCTCCACCGAGTGTGTGTGGTGTCCCCTTCCCGAGATCCTCCACCGAGTGTGTGTGGTGTCCCCTTCCCGAGATCCTCCACTGAGTGTGTGTGGTGTCCCCTTCCAGAGATATTCTCCACCGAGTGTCTGTGGTGTCCCCTTCCCGAGATCCTTCACTGAGTGTGTGTGGTGTCCCCTTCCCGAGACCCTCCACTGAGTGTGTGTGGTGCCCCCTTCCCGAGATCCTCCACCGAGTGTGTGTGGTGCCCCCTTCCCGAGATCCTCCACCGAGTGTGTGTGGTGCCCCCTTCCCGAGATCCTCCACTGAGTGTGTGTGGTGTCCCCTTCCCGAGATCCTCCACTGAGTGTGTGGTGTCCCCTTCCTGAGATCCTCCACTGAGTGTCTGTGGTGTCCCCTTCCCAAGATCCTCCACTGAGTATGTGTGGTGTCCCCTTCCCGAGATCCTCCACCGAGTGTGTGTGGTGTCCCCTTCCCGAGATCCTCCACTGAGGGTGTGTGGTGTCCCCTTCCCGAGATCCTCCACCGAGTGTCTGTGGTGTCCCCTTCCCGAGATCCTCCACCGAGTGTCTGTGGTGTCCCCTTCCCGAGATCCTCCACCGAGTGTATGTGGTGTCCCCTTCCCGAGATCCTCCACTGAGTGTGTGTGGTGTCCCCTTTCCGAGATCCTCCACTGAGTGTGTGTGGTGCCCCCTTCCCGAGATCCTCCACCGAGTGTGTGTGGTGCCCCCTTCCCGAGATATCCTCCACTGAGTGTGTGTGGTGTCCCCTTCCCGAGATCCTCCACCGAGTGTCTGTGGTGTCCCCTTCCCGAGATCCTCCACTGAGTGTATGTGGTGTCCCCTTCCCGAGATCCTCCACTGAGTGTGTGTGGTGTCCCCTTCCCGAGATCCTCCACTGAGTGCGTGTGGTGCCCCCTTCCCGAGATCCTCCACCGAGTGTGTGTGGTGTCCCCTTCCCGAGATCCTCCACCGAGTGTGTGTGGTGTCCCCTTCCCGAGATCCTCCACTGAGGGTGTGTGGTGTCCCCTTCCCGAGATCCTCCACCGAGTGTCTGTGGTGTCCCCTTCCCGAGATCCTCCACCGAGTGTCTGTGGTGTCCCCTTCCCGAGATCCTCCACCGAGTGTCTGTGGTGTCCCCTTCCCGAGATCCTCCACTGAGTGTATGTGGTGTCCCCTTCCCAAGATCCTCCACCGAGTGTCTGTGGTGTCCCCTTCCCGAGATCCTCCACCGAGTGTCTGTGGTGTCCCCTTCCCGAGATCCTCCACTGAGTGTGTGTGGTGTCCCCTTCCCGAGATCCTCCACCGAGTGTGTGTGGTGCCCCCTTCCCGAGATATCCTCCACTGAGTGTGTGTGGTGTCCCCTTCCCGAGATATTCTCCACTGAGTGTCTGTGGTGTCCCCTTCCCGAGATCCTTCACTGAGTGTGTGTGGTGTCCCCTTCCCTAGATATCCCCCACTGATTGTGTGTGGTGTCCCCTTCCCTAGATATCCTCCACTGAGTGTGTGGTGTCCCCTTCCCGAGATCCTTCACTGAGTGTCTGTGGTGTCCCCTTCCCGAGATCCTTCACTGAGTGTCTGTGGTGTCCCCTTCCCGAGATCCTTCACTGAGTGTGTGTGGTGTCCCCTTCCCGAGATCCTCCACTGAGTGTGTGTGGTGTCCCCTTCCCGAGATCCTCCACTGAGGGTGTGTGGTGCCCCCTTCCCGAGATCCTCCACTGAGTGTGTGTGGTGTCCCCTTCCCGAGATCCTCCACTGAGGGTGTGTTTTGCCCCCTTCCCGAGATCCTCCACTGAGTGTGTGTGGTGTCCCCTTCCCGAGATCCTCCACTGAGGGTGTGTGGTGCCCCCTTCCCGAGATCCTTCACTGAGTGTGTGTGGTGTCCCCTTCCCGAGATCCTCCACTGAGTGTGTGTGGTGTCCCCTTCCCGAGATCCTCCACTGAGGGTGTGTGGTGCCCCCTTCCCGAGATCCTCCACTGAGTGTGTGTGGTGTCCCCTTCCCGAGATCCTCCACTGAGGGTGTGTGGTGCCCCCTTCCCGAGATCCTCCACTGAGTGTGTGTGGTGTCCCCTTCCCGAGATCCTCCACTGAGGGTGTGTGGTGCCCCCTTCCTGAGATCCTCCACTGAGTGTGTGTGGTGTCCCCTTCCCGAGATCCTCCACTGAGGGTGTGTGGTGTCCCCTTCCCAAGATCCTCCACTGAGTGTCTGTGGTGTCCCCTTCCCGAGATCCTCCACTGAGTGTGTGTGGTGTCCCCTTCCCGAGATCCTCCACTGAGTGTGTGTGGTGTCCCCTTCCCGAGATCCTCCACTGAGTGTGTGTGGTGTCCCCTTCCCGAGATCCTCCACTGAGTGTGTGTGGTGTCCCCTTCCCGAGATATCCTCCACTGAGGGTGTGTGGTGTCCCCTTCCCAAGATCCTCCACTGAGTGTCTGTGGTGTCCCCTTCCCGAGATCCTCCACTGAGTGTCTGTGGTGCCCCCTTCCCGAGATATTCTCCACTGAGTGTCTGTGGTGCCCCCTTCCCGAGATCCTTCACTGAATGTCTGTGGTGCCCCCTTCCCGAGATCCTCCATTGACCCTGGACACAGTGACTCTCCCCCCCACCCATGACTAGTGAGGGGACCATGGGCACAGTAACGTCCCCCAGGACTGGTGAGGGGGACCCCAGGCACAGTGACTTCCCCCAGGACTGGTGAGGGGGACCCCGAGCACAGTGACTTCCCCCAGGACTGGTGAGGGGGACCCCGGGCACAGTAACTTCCCCCAGGACTGGTGAGGGGGACCCCAGGCACAGTGACTTCCCCCAGGACTGGTGAGGGGGACCCCGAGCACAGTGACTTCCCCCAGGACTGGTGAGGGGGACCCCGGGCACAATGACTACCCCCGGGTTCCTGGCACTCAGGTGTGATGGTTGCCTTCCCCGTAGTACCGGCCCGGTTGGCCTCATATTGGTTGGAACTCCCGTTGCACTCTGGGAGTTTTTGGCGGCGCTCTGCCAATATGGCTGACGGGGATTTTGTGGCGTTGGTCCCCTGCGCTCCTCAATTCCCCGATGTGCCTGTCAGCCGTGCGTCACGTCTTCACTCCTTATATAACCGGCCGCCATGAATAATGCACAGGACGCCGGGATGGATGGCGGAGGGGAGAACGCCGGCTATGATATAAACGTGTAATACGCCGTTTGGATGGAAGATCGCGGGGACTCTGCTGGTCCTCACAGACGACATCGCATCTCAGAGCGGTTGCCACGGTAACAAGAGAAGCAGGCCTAGCGGCTACAGAACAGACTTTACGCCACAGGCTGGAGCTAATTATAGGAGAAGCCACCAGAGACGCACCGTGCCTTTAACCCCTTCAGATCCTACGGGGGAGGGGGAGCACCTATAGCAAGGGTGAGGGGGGAGGGACACCTATAGTAATGGTGAGAAGGATAGAGAGGACCTATAGGAATGGTGAGGGGGGAGGGACTCCTATAGTAATGGTGAGAAGGATGGAGAGCACCTATAGGAATGGTGGGGAGCACCTATAGGAATGGTGAGGGGGGAGGGACTCCTATAGTAATGGTGAGAAGGATAGAGAGGACCTATAGGAATGGTGGGGAGCACCTATAGGAATGGTGAGGGGGAAGGGACTCCTATAGTAATGGTGAGAAGGATGGAGAGGACCTATAGGAATGGTGGGGAGCACCTATAGTAATGGTGAGAAGGATGGAGAGCACCTATAGGAATGGTGGGGAGCACCCATAGGAATGGTGAGGGGGGAGGGACTCCTATAGTAATGGTGAGAAGGATGGGGAGCACCTATAGGAATGGTGGGGAGCACCTATAGGAATGGTGAGGGGGGAGGGACATCTATAGTAATGGTGAGAAGGATAGAGAGTACCTATAGGAATGGTGAGGGGGGAGGGACACCTGTAGTAATGGTGTGAAGGATGGAGAGTACCTATAGGAATGGCGGGGAGCACCTATAGGAATGGTGAGGGGGAAGGGGCATCTAAAGTAATGATGAGAAGGATAGAGAGGACCTATAGGAATGGTGGGGAGCACCTATAGGAATGGTGAGGGGAGAGGGACTCCTATAGTAATGGTGTGAAGGATGGAGAGTACCTATAGGAATGGTGGTGATGGTTGGGGGGGGGGGCATCTATAAGAATGAAAAGATGCTTCTATAGGAATTGTGTATGTATGGGGGCACATATAGAAATGGTGAGGGGGTGGGGAACACCCAAAGGAATAGTAAGTGGGGATGGGACACCTATAGGAATGGTAAGGAGCCCCTATAAGAATTGTATTTGGGACGGGATTTTGGGGGGCAACTCTAGCAGTTGTATGTGGGGGGCGCATATAGAAATGGTGAAGGGGTGGGGAATCCTTATAGGAATGGTAAGTGGAGGAGGGACACCTATAGGAATGGTAAGGAGCCCCTATAAAGAATTGTATGTGGAGGGGGGTTCAGGGGCCACCTGTCGGAATTGTGGGGGTTTTGAGGGCACCTCTAGAAATTGTGTGTGGGAGGCACCTATAGGAATGGTGAGGGGGTGGGGACACCTATAGGTATCTAGTCGGATATAACGACATTCCTTAGGTAGGCTCTCTTCATACATAGCGGTTGGTAAGATTGTACAATCAGATTGCTGTCTATATTTGGGGGTAATCCCATACAATCCCATTCCTGAGTGTCATGTTGGTCCCCGGCATTTAGGAGGAGGCAGCCAATCAGTTTGCTGGGCGCTGGTGATGTCACTGGTCCATGAACCGGGAGGCAGACCTGTGAACGGGAATCACTTGTTCAGCTTCTTCTTTGAGAGACGTAAGAGGAGCTCCTCAAGTGCGGGAAACCGGGACAAGCAGTGGTAACCGATTAATATAATCATTGGTGGTTGTATTGTTTACCTGCACTGCCCATCCTGTAGAGTCGTGGTGCCGGTCACATTGTCTTCTGTGTTTCGGTAAATTGTTCTCTGATAATGTTTGTTTCCTTTGTCCCATACAGACCCTGAACCCATTCGCTGCTGAATAGTGACGCTATGGCTAAAGATAACAATGTGTTCACTACGGTTCCCGGCTCCACCATCACCAACACCAAAGCCTTGTCTCATGCATCCAAACTGGCAGAGAAGTTGGAGAAGGCGGACAGGAAACTGAGGCGTCGGCAGAGGTATGTGGAGAAGGACGGGCGCTGCAACGTCCAGCATGGAAATGTCCGAGAGACTTATCGCTATCTCACCGACATTTTCACCACCTTGGTGGACCTTAAATGGAGGGTGAGCCTCTTGGTCTTCATTATGGCCTATGCCATCACCTGGCTCTTCTTCGGGGTCATCTGGTGGTTTATTGCCTACTGTCGGGGGGACCTGGAACACCTGGAGGACCCGGGATGGACGCCGTGCATCAAAAACCTCAATGGCTTTGTCTCTGCATTCCTCTTCTCTATTGAAACGGAGACAACAATTGGCTACGGACATCGGGTCATCACCGACAAATGTCCAGAAGGGATCATCTTGCTCCTCCTTCAAGCCATCCTGGGCTCCATGGTCAATGCTTTCATGGTGGGCTGCATGTTTGTCAAAATTTCCCAACCCAACAAGCGGGCCGAGACTCTGGTCTTTTCTTCGCATGCCGTCATATCCCT
Source organism: Pelophylax lessonae (assembly GCF_965119305.1). NCBI lineage: Eukaryota > Metazoa > Chordata > Amphibia > Anura > Ranidae > Pelophylax > Pelophylax lessonae. The sequence goes on from NC_138780.1 coordinate 576,834, forward strand.
GCGAGATGATAAACTTTGCCTCATGTTCCGGGTGGGAGATCTGCGTCAGTCCCACATTGTTGAAGCTTCCATCAGAGCCAAACTCATCAAGTCCAAACAGACGCAAGAGGGAGAATTCATCCCACTCAACCAGACGGACATCAATGTTGGATTTGAGACCGGAGATGACCGACTCTTCTTGGTGTCACCGCTAATCATTAGCCATGAAATCAATGAGCACAGCCCATTCTGGGAGGTGTCCAAGAGACAGCTGGCGAAAGACGATTTCGAGATTGTGGTGATCCTTGAAGGAATGGTGGAAGCTACAGGTAGGTAGAAGCCACGGGTGGCCATGGTGGAATGGTGCTCCTTATTAGGGATGATCAAACTTTTGAAAAGTTCGGTTCGACCAGAACACCCGAACTTCCCGAAAGTTCGGCCCGTATTTCAGAACCCCATTGAAATCAATGGGACCCGAACTTCAGTAATCAAAAAACACCATTTTGAAGCCCTAAAGCCCAATAAATGCCACTAAAAAGTGCCTAGGGTTCTGGGTCATGCCCCAGGGACTATGAATCACACAAAAAAAAGTTCTTAAAAATTGTCATTTTTGATAGAGAGCCAATTATTAAAAAAAATATTGAAAAAAAAATGAGATTTCTTTGGATTTAGTGTCTAGGGGGTCTAAAAAGTGTACCTCTGAAGTTTCAGCTCTGTAGCATGTCCAGAACCAGAAAAAAAGTTTGTTTGTATTAGAATTGCAGTGGAGCAGGCATGACATCTGAACTTCTGTGTAGGGGTATATATACACACACACACATGTATGTATATATACACATACACATATATAGATGTGAAAGTAGCAGAACCCTATGCCTGCGCTAATGAAATAATTAACAGGCATAGGGCTACGCTCCTATCACACCTATATGTGTGTATGTATATAAATACATATAAGTGTGTGTGTATATATACCCCTATACAGAAGTTCTGATGTTATGCCTGCCTCCAAAGACGCCCAAAAAAATGCCTGCTACAAAAACAGCCAGGTGTGAAAGTAGCGAAGCCACTGCCCTGCTCTATTGCAATTCTGATAGAAACAATCTTTTTTCTATGGCGGTCAACCTGACATGGAAGAGTTTGGTCACCCTGCCATAGCAGTCAGAGTCAGTTCACCCTGACACTTAACACTTTCCCTACAGAAACTAGATTATTAAATCTAACTATAGTGGAAAATAGTACCCTAACTACACTAGATATCCCTTTCCTCACACTAATAATTGCTAAATGACACTTTGAAGCAGAAATAACAGAACTGCTTCCACTCTCTTCCACATCCCTGTATTACAGTGCTAGAGATTTGGCGGGGCTATCTTATATACTGGGGGGCGTATTCACTACTGATTGGCCTGTGGACCCCCTAGTCACTCCAATCACATTCCTAGCATCCTCCTGCCCCCTCAATTGGCTTTTACTGATGGTTCTGGTCCAATCACGGGCTTTTAAAGCCCAGTTCTTGTCCCATTGCATTTTGGTCGGTTCTGGTTGCCGAATTCCGAAATTTTTCAGCAAAAAGTTCGAAATTCGGCCGGACCTCGAACAGTCAATGTTCAGGTCGAACCGATGGTCGACCCGAACCGTTCGATAATCCCGATCAAATTTATGGAGCTGCCTCCTCTTCTGAAAAGGCTTCCTACAAGATTTTGGAGGGTGTCTGTGGGAATTTGTGCCCATTTGTGAGGTCAGGTACTGTTGTTAGATGAGAAGACCCGGCTCTCCATCAGTGTTTCAATTCACCCCAATGGTGATCAGTAGGGATGAGGTCAGGTGATCGGTAGGGTTGAGGTCGGGTGATCAGTAGGGGTGAGGTCAGGCAATCAGTAGGGGATGAGGTCAGGTGATCAGTAGGGGTGAGGTCAGGTGATCAGCAGGGATGAGGTCAGGGCTCTGTGCAGGACACTTGAGTTCCTCCACACCAAACTGGTAACAGCATGTATTAATGGAGCTGTCTTTGTACACGGTCGGAGGGGATACAGTCATGCTGGAACAGAAAAGGGTCTTCACCAAACTGTTAACACAAAGTTGGAAGAGCACAATTGTCTATAATGTTGTATGAGGATCACTAGGACCCTTCACTGGAGACCCCTGAATCCCATCAGTGGGTAGGGTTCACATACTTTGTACTGTCCGTATACAAAATCCTCGATCCATATTAGTGCAGATAGGTCAGGAAGGATCTGCATAGTCATTTCAGGCCAATGACAGAGAAAATAGTGAAGCCAGAGGACCAGCCACTAATAGCCAGGAAATTAGTATTTTCGGAAGGATGGGTCAGTAATGGCAGCCTTGATACTCCTCAGTAGGGCTCAGAATATTGTTGGGGCTCTGTGAGCTCTGAAGAGTCTTTCGTTAAGAAGGCCCCAGGTTGGAGGACCTGCAGTCATCACCTGACGGCACTCCTCCGACACACAGTGTTAGGTGCCGTGAGCGTCCCTGTCCTCCACCATCCTTTGTTCACCTGTTCACGATATGACAACCAGTGGAAACCACCTCAGTCTCCTGTCAGTGGTTGCCATGGGTTAAATCTCTGCCTTGAGCTTGTCAGTCACCAGAGCAGGGAAGAACTTTAGTGACAGCTAGTGGTGGCTTTAAGGTAAGGCAGAGAAGAGGTTATCGGCTGTACCATGAAATGCCGAAAATGTCCACTTCTAATACTTCTCATTGAGGAGAAGAATCCTTCTCTCCTGAGACTGCTGGGAGCTACACTTTGATACTCAACAAAACGTGGCACATTAACCAGATTATATCATGCAGACAGTAATAAGTAGACCCAGAGAAAAGGAAAAGCGGCCAGTAAGTTGTCATTTGATATGTGCCTGAGCCTTGTCCCCTCTTCTCCCCCCTACAGGAATGACGTGCCAGGCCCGCAGCTCTTACCTGGTGGATGAGGTGCAGTGGGGTCATCGCTTCATGTCTGTGCTGTCGCTAGAGGATGGCTTCTACGAGGTGGACTACAACACCTTCCACCAGACCTTCGAGGTCCCTACCCCGGTTTGCAGTGCCCGAGAGCTGGCCGAGGCCGCCGCCAGAATGGACGCTCACCTCTACTGGTCTATCCCCAGCCAACTGGATGAGAAGGTGGAGGAGGATGGGACAGAGAAACTGGACAAGCAAAGGAACGGCAGTATCACCAGTCCCGAGAGTGAGCCGGCACCTACCGATGAACCAGTCATTGGGGACTGACCACTCAGCGGATGGACATTAGAGTCGGTCGCGGGGAACTGACCTCCCTCCGTGGATAGACACTAGACCCAGTCATTGGAAACTGGCCTCTCTCCATGGATGGACACTAGAGCCAATCGTTGGGGACTGACCTCACTCCATAGATGGACACTAGAGCCAATCGTTGGGGACTGACCTCTCTCGATGGATGGACACTAGAGCCAATCTTTGGGAACTGCCCTCTCTCCGTGCATGGACACTAGAGCCAGTCATTGCGAACAGCCCTCTCTCAATGGATGGACACTAGAGTCAATCGTTGGGAACTGCCCTCTCTCCGTGCATGGAAACTAGAGCCAATCATTGGGAACTGCCCTCTCTCGATGGATGGACACTAGAGTCAATTGTTGGGAACTGCCCTCTCGATGGATGGACACTAGAGTCAATCGTTGGGAACAGCCCTCTCTCCGTGCATGGAAACTAGAGCCAGTCGTTGGGAACTGCCCTCTCGATGGATGAACACTAGAGCCAATCCTTGGGAACTGCCCTCTCTCGATGGATGGACACTAGAGCCAATCCTTGGGAAACTGCCCTCTCTCCGTGCATGGACACTAGAGTCAGTCGTTGCGGACAGCCCTCTCTCGATGGATGGACACTAGAGTCAATCGTTGGGAAAAGCCCTCTCTCCGTGCATGGAAACTAGAGCCAGTCGTTGGGAACTGCCCTCTTGATGGATGAACACTAGAGCCAATCCTTGGGAAACTGCCCTCTCTTGATGGATGGACACTAGAGCCAATCGTTGGGAACTGCCCTCTCTCCATAGATGGACACTAGAGCCAATTGTTGGGTACTGCCCTCTCTCCATAGATGGACACTAGAGCCGATGCCTGACGGCTGATGCAATAAAATACATTTTCAGTTTATATCGCTGTGTGAATATTATTCGAGGTTATACACAATGCACACTCCATGCTGTCACCACCCTGAGAAACATCTATAGGAAGAACCTTCTGTGATTCCCACCTTTTTGTTTTCTTCATATCGCTGGTCTGAATCTGGCTGGTTGATGTGGATGGTCTAAGATGGTTCTTCCCAGTGCCAAACCCTCCAATCAGCACCCTATAGTTTTGGGTGGAGTGAAGGGTGAGATCCTCCATCAGTCGATTGCTGCCCTACTGGAATATTCCCCTCAACTTCCTAAGATCATGGATGAGACTGGGTGACACCAACCAGGAAGTGAGGGGAATCTTCCCAGTGTAGACATAGACTGGTTCCCACCCTCCCCCCCTTCGCAGCATTGATTCTGATTGGCTCCTAGGAGGAAATGCCGATAGTTCTTAGTCCTGTTATCTCCGCCCTGATAGTCACATAACTCCACCCCTTCCCACCAATGAGACAATAAAATGGAACAATAGTGGTTTGACAAAACATTTTATTCAATGGAAATGTTAGGCGGCGACACCCCCTCCTGGCGTCATGGGGACTCAATTGTTAGGAGGGTCTTCACATCAGAGCTCCTGGCTAAGTTGTCTCTTGAAACAATTGGGAAGTCACCCTTCGAGGACTCCCGGAGTGCAGCTGACAGAACTCCCTGTGATTGGCTGCCCTAATTAGTGGTCAGCAGATCCAGCCAATCGCAGAGAAATTCAGGGGTGGGGGGTTTGTATCGAGAGATAACTTAGCCGTAGGGAGCGGTGCAGCTGGTGGAGAGGAGTGGTTGGTCCCCGGTATACAATAAAACACAAATAACAACTAAAAAACACAAATCCTTCATAAACAATCGGCCCGCCCCCAACAGCAGGGGGCGGAGTCAGAGTAGTGTATAAAAATGGCCACTGATAGTGCATTTTAAGCGGCTCAGGTAAGTGGCTGTGAGGCTCCAGCAATGCGGATTGAAGGAAGTGACGGCCATCGTACTGATATTCCTCCACCATCCGGCACAAGGCCGTCCCCTCATTCACCAATCAGACGCCAGATCTCCACATCTCCAGAAAGCTAACTGCCACTGGGAGGTGAAACCTGATTGGTCGTTCTGGAAAAAGAAGGGAGGGGGGATGAGAAGGGGGGAGGGGTTAAGGAAGAGAGAGAAGAGAGAGGAACAGGGATCAGAGGAGGTGAGGATGAGAGAGAGAGAGAGAGAAGGGTAAGAAGGGGTAAATGGGGGAAACAAGGTGAGGGGAAGAAAGGAACATGGATCAGAGGAGGTGAAGGGGGGGGGGGGGGGGGGTTAGGAAGAGAGAGGAACAGGGATCAGAGGAGGTGAAGGGGGGAGGGGTTAAGGAAGAGAGAGGAACAGGGATCAGAGGAGGTGAAGGGGGGAGGGGTTTAGGAAGAGAGAGGAACAGGGATCAGAGGAGGTGAAAGGGGGGGGGTTAGGAAGAGAGAGGAACAGGGAACAGAGGAGGTGAAGGGGGGAGGGGTTTAGGAAGAGAGAGGAACAGGGATCAGAGGAGGTGAAGGGGGAGGGGTTTAGGAAGAGAGAGGAACAGGGATCAGAGGAGGTAAAGGGGGGGTTAGGAAGAGAGAGGAACAGGGATCAGAGGAGGTGAAGGGGGGAGGGGTTTAGGAAGAGAGAGGAACAGGGATCAGAGGAGGTGAAGGGGGAGGGGTTTAGGAAGAGAGAGGAACAGGGATCAGAGGAGGTAAAGGGGGGGTTAGGAAGAGAGAGGAACAGGGATCAGAGGAGGTGAAGGGGGGAGGGGTTAAGGAAGAGAGAGGAACAGGGATCAGAGGAGGTGAAGGGGGGGGGGTTAGGAAGAGAGAGGAACAGGGATCAGAGGAGGTGGAGGGGGGAGGGGTTAAGGAAGAGAGAGGAACAGGGAACAGAGGAGGTGAAGGGGGGAGGGGTTTAGGAAGAGAGAGGAACAGGGATCAGAGGAGGTGAAGGGGGGAGGGGTTTAGGAAGAGAGAGGAACAGGGATCAGAGGAGGTGAAGGGGGGAGGGGTTTAGGAAGAGAGAGGAACAGGGATCAGAGGAGGTGAAGGGGGAGGGGTTTAGGAAGAGAGAGGAACAGGGATCAGAGGAGGTGAAGGGGGGAGGGGTTTAGGAAGAGAGAGGAACAGGGATCAGAGGAGGTGAAGGGGGGAGGGGTTTAGGAAGAGAGAGGAACAGGGATCAGAGGAGGTGAAGGGGGGAGGGGTTTAGGAAGAGAGAGGAACAGGGATCAGAGGAGGTGAAGGGGGAGGGGTTTAGGAAGAGAGAGGAACAGGGATCAGAGGAGGTGAAGGGGGGAGGGGTTTAGGAAGAGAGAGGAACAGGGATCAGAGGAGGTGAAGGGGGGAGGGGTTTAGGAAGAGAGAGGAACAGGGATCAGAGGAGGTGAAGGGGGAGGGGTTTAGGAAGAGAGAGGAACAGGGATCAGAGGAGGTAAAGGGGGGGTTAGGAAGAGAGAGGAACAGGGATCAGAGGAGGTGAAGGGGGGAGGGGTTAAGGAAGAGAGAGGAACAGGGATCAGAGGAGGTGAAGGGGGGGGGGTTAGGAAGAGAGAGGAACAGGGATCAGAGGAGGTGGAGGGGGGAGGGGTTAAGGAAGAGAGAGGAACAGGGATCAGAGGAGGTGAAGGGGGGAGGGGTTAAGGAAGAGAGAGGAACAGGGATCAGAGGAGGTAAAGGGGGGGAGGGGTTTAGGAAGAGAGAGGAACAGGGATCAGAGGAGGTGGAGGGGGGAGGGGTTTAGGAAGAGAGAGGAACAGGGATCAGAGGAGGTGAAGGGGGGGGGAATGAAAGAGAGAAGGGTAAGAAGAGGAGAATGGGGAAACAAGGTGAGGGGAAGAAAGGAACATGGATCAGAGGAGGGGGAGGGGGGGATGAGAGAGAGAAGGGGTGAAGGAAGCTGTACTGCAGTAACACAGGGATATGGGGGTGTGCGGTCGGCTCCCCATATCCTCCTGTGGGGGAGGAGAAGGAAGTGGGCCGTGTGCTGGGTAAAGTCTTTTATATTAAAGGTCCAGCACTTTTTTTCTGGGGGTCACATGGCTGGCCAGTTGGCAGAGTGAAGTGCATACAGGGGGTGCAGTACACCTGGGGAGCCAGTGCAGGCGCTGTCCATGGGGGGACAATGAAATGACAGTAGTGCTGACACCCCCCTGCGGGGTTCTTCTACGATTAGCCAATCAGGATATGTCCATTGTACAGGGGGCGGAATTCCAGGAAATCCTTATAGTGTTAGGAAAGGTGCGATTGGTCAGATCTCAGTCCCTCATTGGCCGCCATGCGTGGCTCTCACCTCTTGCGGATGCGCAGTTGTCGGAGGTAGCAGCAGGTGACGGTGGACAGGATGGTGATTCCCACGAAGAGCGCGCTGGCCACGCCCCCGATCAGCGGGATGAGGAGCAAATCCTTTGCTGCAAGACACAGAGGGGAGATGTTAGAGGGGGGATGGGCAAGATGGCCTGCAAAGAGGGGGGGGGGGAGACGGTGGGGGGGGGGGGAGCAGGACAGCCTGGAGACATTATGGGGGCTGGGGGGGGCAGGATGGCCTGCAAAGGGGGAGGGGAGACTGGAGGGGGTGGGCAGGACGGCCTGCAAAGGGGGAGGGGCAGGACAGCCTGCAAAAGAGGAGGGGAGACGTTAGGGGGAGGGGAGATGGGCAATTATCAGAGCGGGACGAATGAGCCACCAAGAAATCCTGGAAGGGCGATTAGTAGCCACACACCATCAGATCTGATTGGTCATCTGGGAAAATGGCGAGACGAACCAATCCGAGGAGCCTGGTGCATTCTCCTGATGTGACCGATGAAGTCTAAAGCTCTGTGTGGCCAACACATCCCGACACCTAACCGGGGCTGTCCCAGAGGGCCACAGAGAGGCCGGGATATTCTGGTGACCACGGTGAGTGGATGCTACGAGGCCACCATGCTGCCCTACGGGGGCCACACCACACAATGTAGACACACACTGTGAGATCAGTCCTCACAAGAGGGAAAATCTGATTGGTTGTAATGAGCACTATGGGGGGGGGGGGGGGGGGATACCACGGACCACAGTTTGGACAACATCGTGCAAAGTAAGAATGTGTCCCTTATCTGGCCCTTGGGGCACTATTCCTCCCACTGACACCAATGATGGGGCACTATTCCTTCCACTGACACCAATGATGGGGCACTATTCCTTCCACTGACACCAATGATGGGACACTATTGCTTCCACTGACACCAATGATGGGGCACTATTCCTCCCACTGACACCAATGATGGGACACTATTCCTCCCACTGACACCAATGATGGGACACTATTCCTCCCACTGACACCAATGATGGGACACTATTCCCCCCACTGACACCAATGATGGGACACTATTCCTCCCACTGACACCAATGATGGGACACTATTCCTTTCACTGACACCAATGATGGGACACTATTCCTCCCACTGACACCAATGATGGGACACTATTCCCCCCACTGACACCAATGATGGGGCACTATTCCTCCCACTGACACCAATGATGGGGACACTATTGCTTCCACTGACACCAATGATGGGGCACTATTCCTCCCACTGACACCAATGATGGGGCACTATTCCTCCCACTGACACCAATGATGGGGCACTATTTCTCCCACTGACACCAATGATGGGGCACTATTGCTTCCACTGACACCAATGATGGGGACACTATTCCTCCCACTGACACCAATGATGGGACACTATTCCTCCCACTGACACCAATGATGGGGCACTATTCCTCCCACCGACACCAATGATGGGGCACTATTCCTCCCACTGACGCCAATGATAGGGCACTATTCCCCCCCACTGACACCAATGATAGGACACTATTCCCCCCCCCCACTGACACCAATGATAGGGCACTATTACTCCCATTGGTCACACTCTAAACCCCCCACCCCCTAGATTTTGAAGGACAAACTGGCCCTTGGTATAGGTGAGTTTGAATACCAAGAAGAGGGAGAATATGATTGGTTGTGATGGACACTAGGAGGGTGGTTTCTTATATAAAGAAGACTGATGAATGATGTCGGGGGAGGATGAGGTTGGACCTGGGGGGAGGTGGAGTTGTACAAGGTGTGGTCGGAGGAGGGGGATAGACTTACCATGAGCGTAGGGGTAGAGTTGGAGGAGGTTGGACCTGGGGGGAGGCGGAGTTGTATGAGGTGTGGTCAGGGGAGGGAATAAACTTACCCTGAGCGTAGGGGTAGAGTTGGATGAGGTTGGACCTGGGGGGGAGGTGGAGTTGTACAAGGTGTGGTCGGAGGAGGGGGATAGACTTACCCTGAGCGTAGGGGTAGAGTTGGAGGAGGTTGGACCTGGAGGAGGCGGAGTTGTACCAGGTGTGGTTGGGGGAGGGGATAGACTTACCCTGAGCGTAGGGATATAGTTGGATGGGGTTGGATTTGGCGGGGGCAGGGTTGTACGAGGTGTGGTCGGGGGAGGGGATAGACTTACCCTGAGCGTAGGGGTAGAGTTGGATGAGGTTGGATTTGGCAGATGCGGCATTGTACCAGGTGTGGTCGGGGTATTGGACCCAGGCGGTGACAGCGCAGTGATAGGCTCCCTCGTCCTCCGCCTGGATATTGTATAATCTCAGCCGGTAGCAGCGGGGTCCCACTTTATCGGTGGCGAGGTCGTATCCTGAGTACCGACTTCCCGCCTCCGACACCCCATCCCGATTTACGGAGGCCAGCAGTCTTCCCGTCCTCTCATTGGGCTTCTCCCCGGCTAGCTCCACCCACCAGCTGAGCGCCAGGTGGGCGTCGGTTGGTGTCTCCAGGGTGACATTACAGATGAGGGTGGCGGTGTCACCGCGGTACAGACTGGAGGAGTACAGGTAGATGTGCGCACTCAGAAACAGATCTGCAATACAGAGAAACGTGAACTGTCTGTGACACAATCTGATTGGTGGTCCCTTCCCCTTCCCCCCATTGGCTCTTACCCTGCGTGGTCATCAGGACGTTGGTGGTGGGTGATACCCTCCGGGACACCTCCTCCAGCCGTGGCCCCGGATAGGACACGAAGGCTTTGATGTGGCAGCTGTAGGCCCCGACATCCACCGGCTGGGCGGAGGCGATCCGAAGGCGGAAAGAGCCCGGACCGGGTGAGAGCTTCTCCACCGAGATGTGCCGCGTCCCCACATCATCCCCCGTGTACCCCTCCCCCAGTGACACAGTTCCCTCCGGGGACATGGAGGCCACTAACTGACCCGGAGACTCCTGAGAGGAGCTCACCCACCAATCCACAGACAGCGCCATGTCCGGGGGAGGGGCCACCGCCAGAGACACGTTACAGAAGAGTTCCACCACATCCCCCGACTGGACATGGACCTCATCGCGCTTCACCGAGACCTTCAACTGCGAGTCTGCCGGAGAGACAAAGAGAGAGATGAGGGGGGAGGGGAGAGAGAGAGAGAGAGCGCGAGAGATAAGGGGAGGAGCAAGAGAGGGAGGGTAGAGATAGAGATGAGGGAGGGAGAGAGAGAGAGAAAGATGGAGGGGAGTGCAAAAGAGGGGGGGGATGAGTGGGGAGAAATGAGGGGGGGGGGAGAGAGAGATGGGGGGATGGGAGAGAGAGAGAGATAGATGAGGGGGATGGGAAGGAGGGAGAGAAAGATGGGGGAGAGAGAGATGGGGGAGAGATGAGGGGGGAGAGATAGAGGAGGGGGTGGGGATAGATGGGGTGTGTAATGATATCCTGTACTGGACACATGAAAAGCTGTAGCAAGCGGCCATGTTTTTCAGTCATTATAGGTCAGCCATGAAAGTCTTGCAGAACAGTTACACATTGCTGGAGTGATATTACCCTCCCCCCCCCCCATCCTCCTCTAATTCGTGGAATGCATGGGTTCTACACTTCAAAAGAGCCGTTATCTCAACTCAGAGACATCAGAAACCAGCACTTAGGCCTGTGCAGAGCTGTAAACTGCTAGCTGGCAGGATGTCTGTTTCTGCTGTCCAGGCCTATCTTAAAACTTTGACCAAATCCATAAAGGAAACTCAGAATTAATGGGAATGGTAAAAGACAATCAGAGAGCTCTGCCCAATTCAAAACGTAACAATCCCACACACAATTCATAAACTCAGACAGGAATATGACACATTGATAATAATAATATAATTGGATGAGAAATGTTGTAGTGAAGGAAATGAGGTCATACATGACCACACTAGCACATATAGAAGGGAAGATAGCTGTCAGATGCCTCCTGGGTGAGAGATTTATCTGAGATATTCCGTGTTTGGTATCTCTGGACGTGAAATTCAATGCTGAATCTATCAGTTTCGGGAATGTAACCGGTACATATTGGAAGATATGAATAGTGGTATAAAACTGTCCAAATCTAATATTGTCATAAACTCAGGACAGCCCATGGACACTCCATTTTATTGATCAGGGGCATCTGTCACCACTCCTTTGATCCCAGAGAAAAAGGGAGACCCCTAACCAGTGAGGAGTTCTCATGGTAACATCAAAGCAGGAACATCTGTCAGGTTTGACAACCGATCACACCTGGCTCATCGATTGAACTCTGATAACCCCCAGGACATTGACTGCAAGTATTCTTCCTCCTCAATTCTACCTTATTTCTCTATTTCTGGAAACTCCTGTCTGTAAATATTTTGTGCGCACCAACTTTGACCTTTTTATTAGTAAAACCTTATATTGGAAAGTGTTAGCCTTGTCCCTAAACTCTTACTGCAAGCTAACAAAGAAGCTGTCTCCTGAAGAGTGATACTGTGTAGGAGGGGAGGGAGGAGGGGAGAGAAGGGGGGGGGGAGAGAAGGGGGGGGGAGCGAGAGGAGGATAGAGGAGAGGAAGAGAGCGAGGAGAGGGGAGGGGAGAGGAGAGGGGAAGAGAGCGAGGAGAGGGGAGGGGAGGAGAGGGGAGGAGAGGAAGAGGAGGGGAGGAGAGGAAGAGGAAAAGGAGGGGAGGACAGGAGGGGATAGAGGAGGGGAGGAAGAGGAGGGTATAGAGGAGGGGGGGAGGAGAGGAGGGGGGAGAAGGGGAGGAGGGGAGGGAGGGAGGAGAGCGAGAGGAGGATGGAGGGGAGAAAGAGGAGGGGAGGAGAGGAAGAGGAGGGGAGGAGAGGAAGAGGAGGGGAGGAGAGGAAGAGGAGGGGAGGAGAGGACAGGAACGGAGGGGTGGGGAGGAGGGAAGGACGGGAGAGGGGAGGACAGGAGGGTATAGAGGAGGGGGAGAGGGGGGGGGAGAAGGGGATAGAGGAGGGGACAGGGAAGGGAGGAAAGGAGAGGGGCGGAGGAGGAGGGGAGAGAGGAGAGAAGATGAGGAAGGGAGGGGAGAAGAGGAGAGGAGAAGGAGAGGGAGAGGAGAAGAGGAGAGGGAGAGGAGGGGAGAGAGAAGAGGGAGAGGAGGGGAGAGAGAAGAGGGAGAGGAGGGGAGAGAGAAGAGGGAGAGGAGGGGAGGAGAGGGAGAGAAGAGAGGAGGATGGGAGGAGAGGAGAAGGGGATAGAGGAGGGGAGAGGACGGGAGAAGATAGAGAAGGGGAGAGGAGAAACATAGAAACATAGAATGTGTCATAGAAACATAGAATGTGTCGGCAGATAAGAACCATTTGGCCCATCTAGTCTGCCCAATATATCTGAATCCTATGAATAGTCCCTGGCCCTATCTTATATGAAGGATAGCCTTATGCCTATCCCATGCATGCTTAAACTCCTTCAGGAGGGAAGAGAGGGGAGGAGGGACGGGAGAGGAGAGGAGGGGAGAGGGGAGGGGAGAAGAGGGGAGGGGAGAAGAGGAGGGGAGAAGAGGATAGAGGAGGGGAAGAGAGGGAGAGGAGGGGGAGAGAGGAGAGGAGGAGGGGAGGAGAGTGAGAGAGGAGAGAAGAGGAGGGGATAGAGGAGAGGGAGAAGAGGGGAGGGGAGAGAGGAGATGAGAGAGGAGAGGAGAGAAGAGGATAGAGGAGGGGAAGAGAGGGAGAGGGGGAGGGGAAGAGAGGGGGAGGGGAGGAGAGGGAGAGGGGGAGGGGAGGAGAGAGAGAGAGGAGAGAAGAGGAGGGGATAGAGGATAGGGAGAAGAGGGGAGGGGAGAGAGGAGATGAGAGAGAAGAGGAGGGGAGAAGAGGATAGAGGAGAGGGAGAGGGTAGGAGAGGGAGAGCAGGGGAGAGAGGAGAGGAGGAGAGAAGAGGAGGGGGAAAGGAGGGGAGGGGAGAGAGGAGAGGGAGAGGAGAGGATAGAGGAAGGGAGGGGAGGGGAGAGAGGAGAGGGAGAGGAGGGGAGAGAGGAGAGGGAGAGGAGGGGAGAGAGGAGAGGGAGAGGAGGGGAGAGAGGAGAGGAGAGGGGAGAGAGGAGAGGGGAGAGAGGAGAGGGGAGAGAGGAGAGGGAGGGGATAGAGGAAGGGAGGGGAGGGGAGAGAGGAGGGGAGAGAGGAGAGGGAGAGAGGAGAGGGAGAGGAGAGGGAGAGAGGAGGGGAGAGAGGAGAGGGAGAGGAGGGGAGAGAGGAGGGGAGAGGGGAGAGGAGAGGGAGGGGATAGAGGAAGGGAGGGGAGGGGAGAGAGGAGGGGAGAGAGGAGAGGGAGAGGAGGGGAGAGAGGAGCTACCCTGGTTCAACATGACCGAATATAGGTGGTACAGTAGCCCTATGTAAGTGATCAGGATTGGACTATAATTTCTCTATCTTTTGACACCTCATTATATCATTAGATTCAGTGATATGTTCATCTCTCTATAGATATAGAACACCATCAGCTCATGAAGAAGTGATTCAGATGACGAAACGCGTTGAGCTGTACATGATGCAGCCACACTCCATCATCTAGATGACGCTACATCCATCCATCCCATTCACCAATTTATATTATCCTACCCTTATTCAGTGCAACTTCTCCTCATACGAAGACTACCAGTGACGGGGTATATATTCTATTATTTCCTATCTATGTAATCTCACACGACGTTGCTGACCCCTGACCTGTATATAATGGAATGTGATGCTGGATGTCGGTCAATATTTCATACATATTTTTTGTCAGACTCTTGTCAGTTGTCTCATCTAAAGTCCTAAATTCCCCCCTTTTATTGAGAGGGGAGGGGAGGAGTGGGGGGAAGATGAGAGGGGAGGAGAAAGGAGGGGGAGGAGAAAAGACAGAGGGAGGGGAGGAGAGGAGAAAGGAGGGGAGGGGGAGGAGTAAAGACAGAGGGAGGGGTCAGATGCTTGTCCCATGCTTAGCAATGCCCCTCACCTATAGACTGGACAGTGAGCTGGGCCAGCACGGACCTCTTCTCGGAGATCTTCTGCCAGCTCCCGTCGGGGTCTTGTATCCACTGTGCGGCGATGCAGTGGTAGGTGCCGGTATCACGGGGTTGGACACGGGTGAGGACCATCCTGTAGGTGGCGTTCTCCGTCTTCTCCAGGCGGATCTCTCCTCTTAGGAATCTCTCGCCGTACGCCAGATTCTCATTGGATGGCTCCACAGTGAAGTCCCTCCCTACGGAGATTATGTTCTGTATCTTCCCCTGATCCACTGGGGCTCCAGGATCACTGACCCCGAAGGTGACAGAGAGGTGGGTGTGCTGGGCGGAGTCCGCAGAGGCGGAGCAAGGCAGATGCAGTTCCCGCCCCTCCACCAGGTTGAGTTGTAGGGGGGATGACGTGGAGACACGCCCCTTGGCTGCCATCTTGGGGGAGACTTGAAGGGTGTCTGGGATGACTGCGGATAGAGAAGACAATGGATGAGACGGTGGGGGAGGGGTGGTTGTAGCCCCACCCCTCAGGGCCCCGCTCTTACCTTTTAGGGCCACTTTGGCACTGTAGCTCCCCAGGTAGCGGGAATCGGTGGTGGGTGTGTAACACTCGTAGACGCCTTCGTCCTCGGGGCGGAGCTGTTGGATGTGGAGGGCGGAGCTGTCCCCGCCCAGGCGGCGGATGAAGATGTCTCCTTGGCGGACGCGGGAGGAGAAGACAGCGTAGGAGAAGTCAGGGTCCTTGGTGCTGGCAATGGAGATGGAGATATCGGGGGCCCCGGGCCGGTACATGAACCACTCAAAGTTCTGTGTGGGCGGTCCTTCATATCCGCTTACATTGCAGAGGATGGATATGGGCGTGTCTATCACCCGGTACAGCGGCCCCTCCTGAACCCGCACTTCCCGAGCTGCGCCCAGTCCTGAAAGGGAGGAGAAGAGATGACCACAAGACTCTGCCCACCAGCTGCAGCCAATAGAATTGAGTGCTGTAATTTCTAAGCCTTTGTTTCTAATTTTTAGGTACTCGTTAAGGACTGGAATAGTAACACTGGATTGGCGTAGGGCCAATGTGGTGCTTATATTTAAAAAGGGATGAAAGTCTTTGCCAAGTAACTATAGACCTGTTAGTGTAACTTCTATAGTCGGGAAGATACTGGAGAGTTTAATAAAAGACCACATAGATGAGTTCTTGCTGGGAAAAATATTCTAAGCAACCGACAGCATGGATTCATGAGAGACAAAAGTCAAACAAACCTGATTTCCTTTTATGAGGAGGTAAGTAAAACCTTGGACAGAGGGGTGGCTGTGGACGTGGTATACTTGGACAGAGGGGTGGCTGTGGGCGTGGTATACTTGGACAGAGGGGTGGCTGTGGACGTGGTATACTTGGACAGAGGGGTGGCTGTGGACGTGGTATACTTGGACAGAGGGGTGGCTGTGGACGTGGTATACTTGGACAGAAGGGTGGATGTGGTATACTTGGACAGGGGGGTGGCTGTGGGCGTGGTATACTTGGACAGAGGGGTGGCTGTGGATGTGGTATAGTTGGACAGGGGGGTGGCTGTGGACGTGGTATACTTGGACAGGGGGGTGGCTGTGGACTTGGTATACTTGGACAGAGGGGTGGCTGTGGACGTAGTAAACTTGGACAGAGGGGTGGCTGTGGACGTGGTATACTTGGACAGAGGGGTGGCTGTGGATGTGGTATACTTGGACAGAGGGGTGGCTGTGGACATAGCATACTTGGACACAGGGGTGACTGTGGATGTGGTATACTTGGACACAGGGGTGGCTGTGGACGTGGTATACTTGGACAGAAGGGTGGCTGTGGACGTGGTATACTTGGACAGGGGGGTGGCTGTGGATGTGGTATACTTGGACAGAGGGGTGGCTGTGGACGTAGTATACTTGGACAGAGGGGTGGCTGTGGACGTGGTATACTTGGACAGAGGGGTGGCTGTGGATGTGGTATACTTGGACAGAGGGGTGGCTGTGGATGTGGTATACTTGGACACAGGGGTGGCTGTGGACGTGGTATACTTGGACAGAAGGGTGGCTGTGGACGTGGTATACTTGGACAGGGGGGTGGCTGTGGACGTGGTATACTTGGACAGAGGGGTGGCTGTGGACGGGGTATACTTGGACAGAGGGGTGGCTGTGGATGTGGTACACTTGGACAGAGGGGTGGCTGTAGACGTAGTATACTTGGACAGAGGGGTGGCTGTGGACGTGGTATACTTGGACAGAGGGGTGGCTGTGGACGTGGTATACTTGGACAGAGGGGTGGCTGTGGACGTGGTATACTTGGACAGAGGGGGGGCTGTGGACGTGGTATACTTGGACAGAGGGGTGGCTGTGGACATGGTATACTTGGACAGAGGGGTGGCTGTGGACGTGGTACACTTGGACAGAGGGGTGGCTGTGGACGTGGTATACTTGGACAGAGGGGTGGCTGTGGACATGGTACACTTGGACAGAGGGGGGCTGTGGACGTGGTATACTTGGACAGAGGGGTGGCTGTGGACGTGGTATACTTGGACAGAGGGGTGGCTGTGGACGTGGTATACTTGGACAGAGGGGGGGCTGTGGGCATGGTATACTTGGACAGAGGGGTGGCTGTGGACGTGGCACACTTGGACAGAGGGGTGGCTGTGGACGTGGTACACTTGGACAGAGGGGGGGCTGTGGGCGTGGTACACTTGGACAGAGGGATGGCTGTGGACGTGGTACACTTGGACAGAGGGGTGGCTGTGGACGTGGTACACTTGGACAGAGGGGTGGCTGTGGGCGTGGTATACTTGGACAGAGGGGGGGGCTGTGGACATGGTATACTTGGACAGAGGGGTGGCTGTGGACATGGTATACTTGGACAGAGGGGTGGCTGTGGACGTGGTATACTTGGACAGAGGGGGGGGGCTGTGGACGTGGTACACTTGGACAGAGAGGGGGCTGTGGACGTGGTACACTTGGACAGAGGGGGGGCTGTGGACGTGGTATACTTGGACAGAGGGGTGGCTGTGGACGGGGTATACTTGGATAGAGGGGTGGCTGTGGACGTGGTATATTTGGACAGAGGGGTGGCTGTGGACGGGGTATACTTGGACAGAGGGGGTGGCTGTGGACGGGGTATACTTGGACAGAGGGGGGGGGGGCGTGGACATGGTATACTTGGACAGAGGGATGGCTGTGGACGTGGTATACTTGGATAGAGGGGTGGCTGTGGACGTGGTATACATGGACAGAGGGGTGGCTGTGGACGGGGTATACTTGGACAGAGGGGGTGGCTGTGGACGTGGTATACTTGGACAGAGGGGTGGCTGTGGACGGGGTACACTTGGACAGAGGGGGGGCTGTGGATGTGGTATACTTGGACAGAGGGGTGGCTGTGGACGTGGTATACTTGGACAGAGGGGTGGCTGTGGGTTAGGGTTGGGGTTAGGGTTATGGGTTGGGGGTTAGGTTTATGGATTGGGGTTAGGTTTATGGGTTGGGGGTTAGGTTTATGGGTTGGAGTTAGGGTTGGGGGTTAGGTTTATGGGTTGGGGGTTAGGTTTATGAGTTGGGGTTAGGGTTGGGGGTTAGGTTTATGGGTTGGAGTTAGGGTTGGGGGTTAGGGTTGGGGGTTAGGTTTATGGGTTGGAGTTAGGGTTGGGGTTATGGGTTGGGGGTTAGGTTTATGGGTTGGAGGTTAGGTTTATGGGTTGGGGTTAGGTTTATGGGTTGGGGTTAGGTTTATGGGTTAGAGCTGGGGGTTAGGTTTATGGGTTGGGGGTTAGGTTTATGGGTTGGGGGTTAGGTTTATGGGTTGGGGGTTAGGTTTATGGGTTAGGGTTGGGGGTTAGGTTTATGGGTTGGGGGTTAGGTTTATGGGTTGGGGTTGGAGTTAGGGTTGGGGTTATGGGTTGGGGTTAGGTTTATGGGTTGGGGTTAGAGTTGGGGTTATGGGTTGGGGGTTAGGTTTATGGGTTGGGGGTTAGGTTTATGGGTTGGGGTTATGGTTGGGGTTGGAGTTAGGGTTGGGGTTATGGGTTGGGGGTTAGGTTTATGGGTTGGGGGTTAGGTTTATGGGTTGGGGTTATGGTTGGGGTTGGAGTTAGGGTTGGGGTTATGGGTTGGGGGTTAGGTTTATGGGTTGGGGTTATGGGTTAGGTTTATGGGTTGGGGGTTAGGTTTATGGGTTGGGGTTATGGTTGGGGTTGGAGTTAGGGTTGGGGTTATGGGTTGGGGGTTAGGTTTATGGGTTGGGGTTATGGGTTGGGGGTTAGGTTTATGGGTTGGGGTTATGGGTTAGGTTTATGGGTTGGGGGTTAGGTTTATGGGTTGGGGTTGGGGTTATGGGTTGGGGGTTAAGGCCTGGTCTTGAAGAAGTCACATTGGCTGTGACGAAACGCGTAGGGACGCAGGGACAGAGACTGGATATGGAAGTGCGGCATCACTGAGCGCTCGTAGTGGACGGCTGTATACACCGACTAATGTAAATGTAAGTTGTTACTTTCTTTGGTCAATAAATGTGAAATATTACAGCAGAGGAAGATTTTCTGCTTGTAGCCCCCATGTGGAAGCACACGGGACATAAACAGCTCCCCCCTCCCCCCCTGGAAGGTGGAAGTTGGACCCTTTGGATACACACAGAACACGGGATGGACACCATCCAAATGTAATCCAGCAGTAAGGTGAGGGGGTGACGCACCCAGAAGCTTTGCACATCCCCCGATCACCTCATTGGCCGATTCCTGGAATCACTCACCGGATCTCTCATCACTTCCACTGAGGATGAAGAGTATATATATATATACAGTGGGTACGGAAAGTATTCAGACCCCCTTAAATTTTTCACTCTTTGTTATATTGCAGCCATTCTTCTTCCTCATGAATGTACACATAGCACCCCATACTGACAGAAAAACACAGAATTGTTGACATTGTTGCAGAAAAACTGAAATATCACATGGTCCTAAGTATTCAGACCCTTTGCTCAGTATTTAGTAGAAGCCCCCTTTTGATCTAATACAGCCAGGAGTCTTTTTGGGAAAGATGCAACAAGTCTTTCACACCTGGATTTGGGGATCCTCTGCCATTCCTCCTTGCAGATCCTCTCCAGTTCTGTCAGGTTGGATGGTAAACGTTGGTGGACAGCCATTTTTAGGTCTCTCCAGAGATGCTCAATTGGGTTTAAGTCAGGGCTCTGGCTGGGCCATTCAAGAACAGTCACGGAGTTGTTGTGAAGCCACTCCTTCGTTATTTTAGCTGTGTGCTTAGGGTCATTGTCTTGTTGGAAGGTAAACCTTCGGCCCAGTCTGAGGTCCAGAGCACTCTGGAGAAGGTTTTTGTCCAGGATATCCCTGTACTTGGCCACATTCATCTTTCCCTCGATTGCAACCAGTCGTCCTGTCCCTGCAGCTGAAAAACACCCCCACAGCATGATGCTGCCACCACCATGCTTCACTGTTGGGACTGTATTGGACAGGTGATGAGCAGTGCCTGGTTTTCTCCACACATACCGCTTAGAATTAAGGCCAAAAAGTTCTATTTTGGTCTCATCAGAGCAGAGAATCTTATTTCTCACCATCTTGGAGTCCTTCAGGTGTTTTTTAGCAAACTCCATGCAGGCTTTCATGTGTCTTACACTGAGGAGAGGCTTCCGTCGGGCCACTCTGCCATAAAGCCCCGACTGGTGGAGGGCTGCAGTGATGGTTGACTTTCTACAACTTTCTCCCATCTCCTGACTGCATATCTGGAGCTCAGCCACAGTGATCTTTGGGTTCTTCTTTACCTCTCTCACCAAGGCTCTTCTCCCCCGATAGCTCAGTTTGGCCGGACGGCCAGCTCTAGGAAGGGTTCTGGTCGTCCCAAACGTCTTCCATTTGAGGATTATGGAGGCCACTGTGCTCTTAGGAACCTTAAGTGCAGCAGAAATCTTTTTGTAACCTTGGCCAGATCTGTGCCTTGCCACAATTCTGTCTCTGAGCTCTTCAGGCAGTTCCTTTGACCTCATGATTCTCATTTGCTCTGACATGCATTGTGATCTGGAAGGTCTTATATAGACAGGTGTGTGGCTTTCCTAATTCCAATCAGTATAATCAAACACAGCTGGACTCAAATGAAGGTGTAGAACCATCTCAAGGATGATCAGAAGAAATGGAAAGCACCTGAGTTAAATATATGAGTGTCACAGCAAAGGGTCTGAATACTTAGTGTCACAGCAAAGGGTCTGAATACTTAGGACCATGTGATATTTCAGTTTTTCTGCAACAATTCTGTGTTTTTCTGTCAGTATGGGGTGCTATGTGTACATTCATGAGGAAGAAGAATGGCTGCAATATAACAAAGAGTGAAAAATCTAAGGGGGTCTGAATACTTTCCGTACCCACTGTATATATATATATACCATCCCTGGATTTATATCTAATCTCCTTACTGAGCGCCTCACAGACCAATCATTGGACGGCGCTGGGAGGACTCGGAATATTTATTATTATTATTCATTGTTTATTGATTATAGATCAGAATTATCTCAGGAGAAGCGCGGATTTATTATTTATGTCTGAGCAGCGGAGGCGGTTCTCATATTTATTATTAGGTGGGCGGAGATTTATTATTAGATGGGCGGGGATTATTAGGTGGGCGGAGATTTATTATTAGGTGGGCGGGGATTATTAGGTGGGCGGAGATTTATTATTAGGTGGGCGGAGATTTATTATTAGGTGGGCGGAGATTTATTATTAGGTGGGCGGGGATTATTAGGTGGGCGGAGATTTATTATTAGGTGGGCGGAGATTTATTATTAGGTGGGCGGGGATTATTAGGTGGGCGGAGATTTATTATTAGGTGGGCGGAGATTTATTATTAGGTGGGCGGAGATTTATTATTAGGTGGGCGGAGATTTATTATTAGGTGGGCGGAGATTTATTATTAGGTGGGCGGGGATTATTAGGTGGGTGGAGATTTATTATTAGGTGGGCGGAGATTTATTATTAGGTGGGCGGAGATTTATTATTAGGTGGGCGGAGATTTATTATTAGGTGGGCAGAGATTTATTATTAGGTGGGCGGAGATTTATGATTAGGTGGGCGGAGATACAGAAATAAAATCTATTCAGAAAGTTTCCCCTTTTATCAGCAGCCAATAATAAGTAAAGAGGCGAAACTCATCCAATCATATCCTCACCCTTCCCCCTCCCCTCCCCCATCATCCCTATCCTCACCCTCCCCTCCCCCTCCCCCATCATCCCTATCCTCACCCTTCCCCCTCCCCTCCCCCATCATCCCTATCCTCACCCTTCCCCCTCCCCTCCCCCATCATCCCTATCCTCACCCTTCCCCCTCCCCTCCCCCATCATCCCTATCCTCACCCTCCCCTCCCCCTCCCCCATCATCCCTATCCTCACCCTTCCCCCTCCCCTCCCCCATCATCCCTATCCTCACCCTTCCCCCTCCCCTCCCCCATCCTCACCCTTCCCCCTCCCCTCCCCCATCATCCCTATCCTCACCCTTCCCCCTCCCCTCCCCCATCATCCCTATCCTCACCCTTCCCCCTCCCCCCCTGTCATCCCTATCCTCCCCCCTCCCTCCGGTCATCCCTATCCTCCCCCTAGGGATGACAGGGGGGAGGGGGAGGATAGGGATGACAGGGGGGAGGGGGAGGATGGGGATGACAGGGGGGAGGGGGAGGATAGGGATGACAGAGGGGAGGGGGAGGATAGGGATGAGGGGGGAGGGGGAGGATAGGGATGACAGGGGGGAGGGGGAGGATGGGGATGAGAGGGGGGAGGGGGAGGATAGGAATGACAGGGGGGAGGGGAAGGATGGGGATGAGAGGGGGGAGGATAGGGATGAGAGGGGGGAGGGGGAGGATAGGGATGAGGGGGGAGGGGGAGGATGGGGATGAGGGGGGGGAGGGGGAGGATAGGAATGACAGGGGGGAGGGGGAGGATGGGGATGAGAGGGGGGAGGATAGGGATGAGAGGGGGAGGATGGGGATGAGAGGGGGGAGGGGGAGGATAGGGATGAGGGGGGAGGGGGAGGATGGGGATGAGAGGGGGGAGGGGGAGGATAGGGATGAGGGGGGAGGGGGAGGATGGGGATGAGAGGGGGGAGGAGGGGATGAGAGGGGGGAGGGGGAGGATAGGAATGACAGGGGGAGGGGAGGATGGGGATGAGAGGGGAGGATAGGGATGAGAGGGGGGAGGGGGAGGATAGGGATGACAGAGGGGAGGGGGAGGATAGGGATCAGGGGGGAGGATGGGGATGAGAGGGGGGAGGGGGAGGATAGGGATGAGGGGGAGGGGGAGGATGGGATGAGAGGGGGGAGGAGGGGGATGAGAGGGGGGAGGGGGAGGATAGGGAATGACAGGGGGGAGGGGGAGGGAGGATAGGGATGAGGGGGGAGAGGGGGGGAGGATGGGGATGAGAGGGGGGGAGGGGGGGATAGGGATGAAGGGGGGAGGGGGGAGGATGGGAGAGGGGTGGAGGGGGGAGGGAGGGGATGAGGGGAGGAGGGGGGAGGATAGGGATGACAGGGGGGAGGGGGAGGATAGGGATGAGAGGGGGGGAGGGGAGTGGTGTGGTTGTTAGGGGGGAGGGAGGGATGGGTGAGGAGGGGGGGAGGTGGGATGGAGGGGTGGGGGTGGGGGATGGATGAGGGGGGTGGGGGGAGGATGTGGATGAGGGGGTGGGGGTGGTGGAGGCTGGGGGGTGAGTGGGTGGAGGGGGAGGTGTGGGGTGGAGGGG